>NC_057805.1:292598533-292748494 GCF_018294505.1 Triticum aestivum
GTTTGAGGCATGACGATGTTTCGCAGGCGCCATTTAAGCAATCAGGCCAGGGACGTGATAGAGATCGGCGGGTTACCTGACTGGATCCGAGCAGAACATAGATGTGGTTGAAGCTGTGGTTGCGGCGGCGGTGGTTTGAGATGCCGGTAGGGGGAGGCTCGAGGGAGGGGGGATACTGAGGGGAAGGGGATGTGGTTGGAGGAATAAATTCTGAAATCGCGCGCCTAATGAAAATTTCGGTGCGAAACTTGAGACTTGGACGGGGAAAACACACAACACAGACAAAGCGCGTAAAATACTCGTGTGCGAGAAAAAAGAAAGTTGGCAGATCCCGTCTTCAAAAAAAATGTACACGTGTACTTGATTTTTTCGGTCAATGGTACGCCTGGTTTATTAGGAAACATCGCACATGTAATTGACTTATGGGTCACTAATGCAAAAAAACGCAGACGGGTACGGCATAGAAACCGTGTGTTTTTGTGATTTTCTAATGATTAACGCAAAAAAACGCACACGGGCACACATGCTAATCAACGCTCAAAGCCCTCAAAGGATGCTCTTACCGACATTGTACATTAATACTAAAAACTTAAAGTACTACTTGCTCCAATACTACAAACTTAAACTACTTCTCACATGCTGCCATCGGCGTATGCTGGCCAGACGACGGCGTTCTCCTTCCCGGCCTTGTAGGCGGCAGCCCACCGTGCTTCGATCTCTGCCAAGCTCTCCTCACCACGGCGTGCGGCGTCTTTTTTCTTGCGGCGGCGGGACTCTCTTTTCCTGACTGCTTTCTGCCTTTTCCGCTCCTTCTGTGCGACTTTGGCCGCCTCTAGATCCACCACCCATTCGGCCATGGCAGCCTCAAAGTCCGCCCATGTAACTGTCTGGCTGCCGGCGGCGATGAACTCAGCGCGGCGAGATGCCATCGCTTCCTTACCATGTGTGCGGTCACGAGCGTCGGGGAACGCGGCGTGGCGGGATGCCATCGCTTCCTTACCAGTTACTGTGCGCCGCGGTGCCATGGACGACGCCTGGAGAGAGCTCTGGGACGGAGGGGGCGGGCAGCTTTACAGTGCGGTGGTATTCAAGAGCTCAACAACAAACGACAACAGAAATTTGGCTTCCCTTACAATTTTGCTCATTCATTAGCGCACACGATTCATCTCCGTCGCTTCCGGAAACAGTGTGCGCTGAGCCTATCGTGTGTTGCATTATGATTGGCCGGAACCCTAGCCACGCGGATCGCGCGTGTGCACCGTAGGATGGGCCGTGATCGAACGACAATCCACGTCCCTCATATCACACCGTGCACCTGTAGCTGGATTGGATTTATATGCGCTAAATGCCTAGAAAATGCACATAATCCCCTAAATATGGTAAATGAGGCCAAAAAAATGCCAAATTTGAACACGTTGATTTGCAGGGTGTATGTTTGTCGTAGAAAAAACTCCATGGCAAAGAACGAAGAAAATTTGGATTCCCCGTCAATCTTGGGGATTTCCCTCTCGAAAGCATGGAACTTCCTCGGTGATGGTTCGATTTATGAAGGGCGTGCATGACAACATAAGTCAAACCTTCTAAATTTTTTACCAGGGCATGGTGAGGTCATACGATGGCACCATGCCAGGCGTCATGTTTTTAAGCATTTATTTCATTTTTTCTATAGTTCAAAAACCCAACAAACAAACATTTGTGGTTGACTATTGCCACATATTTCATCGAAATATCTGTCCATTCCTCGTAAAATGGATGAGAATTTACTAAATGGCACGAGCATGGTTTTCTAGGCCGTTCTTGTAGACCCTTTCATGCACCAATTGTTTTAACTTGAATTATGCACATTAATACCTAGGAAATGTACATAATCCCCTAAATATGGCAAATGAACCAGGAAAAGTGCCAAATTTGAACACGGTGATTTGTAGGTTGTATCTTCGTAGAAAAAAACTCGTGGACAAAGGAAATTTGACCCCCCTTCAATCTTGGTGATTTCCCCCTCGAAACCATGAAACTTCCTCGGTGGTGGTTCGATTTATGAAAGGCGTGCATCACGAGATAAGGAAAACATTCTCCAAATTTTACGAGGGCATGATGAGGCCGTACCATGGCACCACGTCAGGCGTCATGTTTTTCAACCATGTGTCTCATTTTTTGTATAGTTGTTAACCAAGTGAACAACGCGTTTATTGTTGACTATTGCCACACATTTCCTTGAAATATCTGTCCATTCCTTGTAACAGGCATGAGAATGTAGTAAATAACACGAGCATAGTTTGCCAGACCATTCTTGTGCACCTTTTCATGCACCGATTGTTCGAATTTGAATTATGTCCATTAATGCCTAGAAAATGCACATAATCCCCTAAATATGATAAATGAGCCCGGAAAAATGTCAAATTTAAACATGTTGCATTTGAGGCGGTATGTTGATCGTTGGAAAAAAACTGAATGACAAACTAGGACAGAAATTTGGATTCCCCTTCAATCTTGGGGATTTCCCTCTCGAAAGCATGGAACTTCCTCGGTGATGGTTCAATTTATGAAGGGCGTGCATGACGACATAAGCCAAACCTTCTCAAATTTTTACCAAGGCATGGTGAGATCATACCATGGCACCATGCCAGATGTCATGTTTTTTAAGCATTTATTTCATTTTTTCTATAGTTGAAAACCCAACAAACAAACATTTGTGGTTGACTATTGCCACACATTTCATCGAAATATGTGTCCATTATTCCTTGTGAAAGGCATGAGAATTTACTAAATGGCACGAGCATGATTTTCTAGGCCGTTCTTGTGGACCCTTTCATGCACCGATTGTTTGAACTTGAATTATGTGCATTAATGCCTGGGAAATGCACATAATCCCCTAAATATGTCAAATGAACCCGGAAAAGTGCCAAATTTGAACACGGTGATTTGCAGGTTGTATGTTCATCATAGAAAAACAACTCATGGACAAAGGACAAAGGAAATTTGGATCCCCCTTCAATCTTGTGATTTCCCCCTCGAAACCATGAAACTTCCTCGGTGATGGTTCATTTTATGAAAGGTGTGCATGACGACATTTTTATCAGGGCACGGTGAGGTCATATCATGGCACCACACCAGGCGTCATGTCTTCCAAGCATGTATTTCATTTTTGTATAGTTGTTAACCCAGTAAACAACGCATTCATGGTTGACTATTGCCACACATTTCCTTGAAATATCTGCCCATTCCTTGTAAAAGGCATGAGAATGTACTAAATAGCATGAACATGGTTTTCCAGACCGTTCTTGTGCACCTTTTCATGCACCGATTTTTCGAATTTGAATTATGTGCATAATTAATGCCTAGAAAATGCACATAATCCCCTAAATATGGTAAATGAGTTAGGAAAAATGTAAAATTTGAACACGTTGCATTTGAGGCGGTATGTTGATCGTTGGAAAAAAACTGAATGACAAACTAAAACGGAAATTTGGATTCCCCTTCAATCTTGATGATTTCCCTTTTGAAAGCATTGAACTTCCTCGATGATGGTTCGATTTATGAAGGGCGTGCATGACGACATAAATCAAACCTTCTCAGCTTTTAACCAGGGCACGGTAAGGCCATACCATGGTATCATGCCAGCCGTCATGTTTTTCAAGCATATATTTCATTGTTCTATAGTTGATAACCCAGTAAATTACGCGTTCGTGATTGACCATTGCCACGCATTCCATTGAAATCTCTGCCCATTCCTTGTAAAAGGCTTGAGAAACTACTAAATACCACGAGTATGGTTTTTCCAGACCATTCTTGTGCACCCTTTCATGCACCGATTGTTTGAATTTGAATTACGTGCATTAATGCCTACAAAATGCACATAATCCCCTAAATATTGTAAATGAACCCAGAAAAGTGTCAAATTTGAACAAGGTGATTAGCAGGATTTATGTTCATCGTAGAAAAAAATCATGGATGAAGGACAAAGGAAATTTGGATTCCCATTCAATCTCGGTGATTTACTATCGCACACGATTCATCTCCGTTACCTCTGCAAACTGTGTGTGTTCACTCGCACATGCAAAAGGTAAAAGAAAACCCTCGCCCACTTCGTCCCCACTCACTTGCCGTGGACTCCTCCGCAACTCTGCACCCTAAGCTCGACGGTTGTTTGCGGCGGGCGTATATCGCGCTCCAAACGGCACCGGATTTCGCCCCTACCGCTTTCCACCGCCTATCTACACCGACATTCTAGACTCTGGTCGACTGGGGTTTTCTGTGGGATTGGGCCGGGGATTTTTCTCATGGAGAAGGTAATCAACTAATTAGAAAAATATTCACTCATCTCTTATCGCAATCCGTCCATCGCTGTTAATCAACCGGCGAAAATCGCCGTGGAATCATTTTTGTTCTAGCTGATTCGTGGGTGTTCATTCATGTGTCCACAGTGCAAGCACAAATCGGGCAACTATGGTGAAACGAAGTTCTATCTCATCATTCTGGATGACTTCAGGGAGCGCTCGATATGTTCAATCTCAACCTACCACGCTCGGCATGGCCTAAATTTGTGAACATCTACCTTCTGTTGCTACATTATCTATATATTTGCATCAAATCTTTGATACATTATCTATTTTAATTCTATATTTTTGTACTTTGCTTTCATTTATATATATGGATCTGTTCTATCAGTTACTCCCATATTTGCATCTTGCTCTGTTATTTCAATATATGTAATTTACGATCTTAATTTTCATTTCAAGAAATATATCCCTTGCTGATTGCGCCAAAGGGTTCCTAAAGAGAGGATGATCCCAAAAAAACTTATTACCCAGAACATAACGTTATGGTTGAAGCACTTATTGAATTTGAAGGAAGTAATGATAATATTTTATCGATCTCACCAAAGAAACATACCACCGATCCCGAGAACATGGTATACACCTGGCTCGACCCATTATTAGTTTTTTTGTTTGTCTCCCCAAAGGAACATACCACTGATCCAGAGAACATGGTATACACCTGGTTCGACAATTACATTTTTTATTATTAATTACTGCCCAAGCTAACTCGATTTCACATGCCACCGATCCAGGAAACATGACATGCTACTGTAGGTAGTAAGACTTATTTATTCATTATTACTTATCTTAAATGAACAACGCATAAGCACAAAACAGGAATCATCACTTCTCCATGTCTGGTTCACATGCTACCGATCCAGGGAACATAGCATACTAGTCCATAGTGGTAAAGTGATTGCTCTCAATGGGAACACAATAGGCACAAACTCAGCATCTAACACTTAATGATCTAAGTGTATCAAGGTAAAAGCAGAAAATGATTAAGTTTACTAGTGCACTAGGGATTTGAGCACTCAAAACTAATAGCTTTCACTACTTTCAGCAAAGCAAACAGGGTGTAGATCACTAGTTTACAAGGCATTCAACAATCAGTTCGCATATTCTCATCAAGCACCATATGTCAAAGGTGAAATTCAGTGGGAAAACATTTAAGAAATGACTCAAGCAACCCAAATAGCAAATGATTTCAGCATGTATCAGTGTATGATGGTATTCAGATTGGGGTCATGAAACAGCTCACCGGGCTTATATGATGTAGGTCTCGCACTGCAGCTCTTCTCCTTTTGCTTCCACTTGCAAGCTCCAGCTTCTCTCTTCCATATGTGTGGCCCATTGCTTCTCCTCATCACCATGCTCTGAGTCCATCGGGGTCCCAAGGAATGTCACCTCGAACCTGGTCAGCATGTATTAATTCGTGCACAAGCAAAAACCTGAAAAAACACTCCACAAAAGGGACAATGCAAGCGGTAGGGATAATACCCTCCAAGTCATCAATCGAGTATCCAATTACATAAGCATAGCTATAAAGCACATGTTTAGGAAGGTAGAATTCAGTAAGCTCAATACTACCATGAGGATGATATTTACCATTAAGCATAGGTCTAGCATGAGGAAAATAATGGTCTTCACGGCAAATGTGAGCAATGCCACTAATAGGGTGTGTATGATCATGTCCAAGCAAATAATTTTTCAAGTCTAGCTTAATTGATGGTATGACGCAATGCAAAGTAGCAGCAAAGATCTCATAAGGAAGCATGTCATCAAGAGGGTTAGATAAACCTGCTAGATCAAGCTCTTGTACGACGATAGGAAAATGAATTTCTGGTTCTTCAAGTTCAACTACAGCAGCTTCTTGTACTTCTTCAGGAGAGATAGAGATTGTGTCTTCGACTTGATCGCTTGGGTAGTCAATTTCTTGGTCATCTTGTTCCTTGTCTTCTAGTTCATCTTCAATCTGAAGTAGCTCTTCATCTGGGCTCTTGCTATCTTGCTCAGCTTGATGTGACGGTGTTGGAACCTCACACGCCTGGGATATCCCAGAAACACTCAGCTCAAGGAGGGATGAGATAGTGCACCCAGCGTTGATATTCTTCTCAATTTTTCTTACTTCTTCCACTAGCTCTTTTCCACTCTTGATCTTCTTCATTTCCTCTAGTATCACCGGCCTAATTGGATCATCTCCAGCACTCCAAGTGAACTCGAGACTAAGCAATGTAAGCTTGTCTATATCATCAAAGTCATCTTGTGTGGGCACTTGTGCATGAGATTGCTCAACAGGTGCTGGAGTTGTTGGTTGACCAAGTGGAGGACCATTTAACTCCATTGGAAACATCTCCTGGTGCTGAGGTATATGAGTAGAAGGTGAATAAAATTATTGTGGTGCATAGTTGTTGCTCTCCTCATTGTACCTAAATCCCTTCATATGATTACTAGAACCAAACTGTGAGATCTCAGGGTTGTTGCTCCTATATGACATATTCTGGTTTTTAGGCCACCCATATGAGTAATTGTTTTGGTATGAGCTAGGTTGTGGGGCGAAGCTCATGCCATAACAATCAGGAGGGTGAGAGTAGCCATGCTGACATTTAGCGGGTGAATGGCCCTGAAATCCACAAATATGGCATGTAGGAGCAACATAAGGATGACCTCTAGAATAAGGATCATAAGAGCTAGGCCTATCCTCAAAAACTACTTCTCGCTGCCGAGCTGAATCATCTAATCGATGGGAAATCTTACTTATCAGTTCTTGAATACTTTCCGTGCTGTTTGTAGTGTTGCTCGCATAAGCATGATGATCTGAGTAGAATGCCATTTCCAAGAAGAAAATTCAACCTACAAATGAACAAGAAAAGAAAGAGAAGATAACTAGAACAGTGGTTAGGGGTAAGAGATATATCACAAATATATGGCACCAGATAGAAACAGAAGCAAAACCTAGTCTATAGCCTAACACGATCGCACGACGCTAGTCCCCGGAAACGGCGCCAAAATGATCAATTGTAAGTGTAGTGGGGTTTTTACGCCCAAAACTACGAGTGTCGTGTTCTCCTCGGGGACTAGGCAAGTTAATGATCGTGCTCGGCTAAAGCTAGGTAACACGATATTGGATGATGATTACAGGAAAGTAATCCTAAAACTAAGAAGGGTCATCGACAAAGCAAATAGCAAACAGAATAGAGAGATTAAGAAGTGATTCACATCACAAGCACATATATATCACAAGTACGTAGGAAGAATGTAGGAACTAGAAATAACAGATGTATCATAGTACTGAACATGCAAAAGTAGTATGGTACTGGGACATATAAGTTTCACACCACCTACATATATGTCACGGCTACTTGAGCAACACAGGAACTACAAATTGAACGAACACGAATATACAACAAGTGCAGTACACAAGTGACAAATTTAACTAATTATCACACACAAGAACAGAGGGTCGCATGCCACAATACAGTTCACAGATCACCAATTTAGCACTACATAAGAAGTCTGAAACTGAACAACAGTAGGTTACTAACACTTAACAAATCTGAACATTACATAGTACTGATCATTACTCTACTCAAGATTACAGAAATTTGAGAGAGAGAGAGAGAGAGAGAGAGAGAGAGCGAGAGAAACAACATAAAGATTGAGAAAGGAGCAGCAGCAAGTGAGGCATAGGGAGAAGAGAAACAGCAGCGCTAGGAGAGGGAGAGAGATTCAGCAGCAGGGGGTTAGAGACAGAAGAAGCAGCAGCTGGGGCATGAAAGAAGGAGCAGCAGCAGGGGCATCATGGAGAGAGAAGCAGGAGAGAGGGTTGAGGGCGAGCAGCAGCAGGTTGAAGAGGGAGGAGCAACATCGTGATGAGGGGAGGAGCAGCAGCGGTAGGAGTTCAGGGAAAAAGACAGCAGCAAGAGGAGGAGTAGAAGGGCAGCAGGGACATGGGGGAAGAAGGCAGCACGGGCGTCGGGCGCGCGATGGATCAGACACCGCCGGCCCTCTGTCTGGTGGGTTGCGTGAGGTGGATGTGGTGCAGATGGATGGATGGGTGGCGGAGAAGAATGGCGATGCTGGTTGTGGTGGAGTGGTGGAGCTGGTGGCGCTGATGGTCGGGTGGCGCGCCGCCACGCCGGCCTGGCCGTGGCGGCGGCCGGAGGTGGAGAAGGAGGGGTGAGGGAGAGAGAGAGATGTGCCAGGCCCAAAGGGGATCGGGGCTGCTGCTAGGGATTTTGACCCCTCCTTTAGTCTGCCACTTTTCTGATTTGGCCCTTCTCCTTTCCTTCTTTCTTCCAAAGTCAATCCCCTCCATCTTTAGTTTTGGCCCCCGGTTTCTTCTTTCCTTCATGCTCAGGTCCCTTTCTTCACTTCTTTCCTGCCCTTCTCTCTTCTCAATAACCAATTCGTCAGAATCTTGAAGAATATAGTGCCTTTGCGCACATTTCTGCAAAATAGACCAAAGACTAGTAAATGATCCTTTATATGATTTTCATGCAAATATTCAATATTTCACAGCAAGAATTGATGGTCATATCTCAATAAACCGCATATTTGAGTGCCAAAAGATGTATATGAAATGTGCTTATCACTTTTCAAGAACATGAGTAGAAGGAAATCTTGGGCTTTACTTTGCCGATGACTCCCAGGATGTCATATTGACAATGCAACATGGATTTACAATGACGGTTAGCGTAAAACATGATAAATATGGTCACTCCTATTTTAATGCGGACTTTTGGAGAAAAATGTCTAAGTGTTATGAATTGAAAGCTGGCAATAAAATTCTAGTGCGTGTGTCGGCGTCCTGGGAACGGGGGTCCCCAGACTTGCCTACCTGCGGCCCACGGCGTGGCTCCACCAGCTGCCCTGTACAGCCCATCTTCAACAGCAAACATTCAAGACCCTCGCGAGGCGGATGACACAAGACCTCCTCGGGACGGCCTCACCAGGCTGGCTCGCGAGGGGCGGAGAGATCAAGGCAAGGGACACCTCCCGAGGTTTCTGTGATGCAAGCCATGACGACTGGAGCCAGGCGGGCGCTAGCGCGCAGTGTCCTCGTTTCCCCTTTGGTGCTAAAGAGGCAAGCGCAGGCGAGGAGTCCCGAGGCATCAGGCAACGGTTTCCATATCGGTGCAACGAGACCAAGACCAGCAGGATGACAGGACGGAGGTCACCATGGAGCCCAAGACGGCGTCACTACCAGAGCCTTTGGCAGGCGAAGACCACCTTTAGTTAGGATAACTTGTACTAGTTGTCTCCCTTTGAATTTGGCCGTTGTTGGATCCCTTCCCGCTCAATATTTGGGGAGAGGACCAGGGCCTCTATAAATAGGACTAGCCGCCACCATAGGACCGGGATCTCATCTCATCTTGGATCGGAGCCATTCCATCCATAGCCACACACAAGTTCACCAAGCACAAGAACACCTCTCCCCAGGAGGCTGTTCTTCTCTTGTAACTGTTCGTCCTCAGCCCAAGAGGCAATCCACCACACCACACTGGAGTAGGTTATTACACCGCATCGGTGGCCCGAACCAGTATAAACTCTCGTGTCTCTCGTTCTTTCGGTTCGTCGAGCTAGGCCTTGCGATTGTTGCGAGAGCGATCCAAGGAGAGAGAGAGATCTTCGTGCGCACCCCAGTGTTCGAACCTCAAGGGTTTTGCCGAAACCCGAATTCCGACATTTGGCGCGCCAGGTAGGGGTGCGCCGAAGCTTTCCTTCCTCCGATCCGCGTCTCGTCGCTTCTTCGCATCCATGGCGGACGCTCGTCCAGCCCGCGTTGAGCGCCGGGCCACCCTCGCCGCTCGCGTCGCTCAGACCGCTCCTATCGGCGGGCCTCTCCGTCGTTCCCCGTCGCCCGCCGCCAACGCCGCCACCGGCCCGGCGGGGAACGAGCAGGAAGCGTCCTCGCTGCACCCCTCGGTGCGGCGGGACGGCCGCACCGCCACTCCATCGCTAACCCCAGCCGGCTCGTCGTCTCACGCTCGTCGCGCTCCCACGGACGCGCAGGCTGCGCTGCTCATGGCACGCGAGCTCCTGCGCTACCGCCTAGTCGACGACCTCTATGAGGACTGGCTAGACCGCATCGCCGAGCTCGTCACCGCCGCAGGGGACTCCCCCGCGCCATCCCTCTCGCAGCCTTGCCCTCTGCCAGCTGCGGGCGACGTGGCTCACGGAGCGCCTCCACCACCTCTGCTCCAAGACGCCGCTCTGGCGCCAAGGCGCGCGACCCACCGCGTCGGGCGCCCGCGCGAGAAGAAGGAAGCTGCCAAGAAGTTCCCCGGCCGCAGGAGAATGCGCCCGTGCTCCCAGCGCCACTGCGACAAGACCGCGTGCCCCCTGCAGCGGCGGTGCGCGGGCATCAAGGGCAGGCTCCGCATCAGCAAAGGGCCCCGGTGGCCACAGCAGGCTGCCGCGCCTTCACTCCTGAGCTGCGTAGCGTCGCCTGGCCGGCCAAGTTCAAGCCAGACCTGCCTCCTCGCTACGATGGCACCCCGACCCCGCGGAGTTCTTGCAGCTCTACGAGCTAAGCATCGAGGCAGCCAACGGCGACGAAAAAGTCATGGCGAACTGGTTCCCCATGGCTCTCAAGGATGGCGCTCGCTCGTGGCTCCTGAACCTGCCCCCGGGCTCGATCTCCTCTTGGGACAAGATGCGCGACCGCTTTGTCGCCAACTTCTAGGGCACTTGCGACCACCCTTCGGCCGCGGGTGACCTGCGCCGCATCAAGCAGCAGCCAGGAGAGACCCTGCAGAAGTACATCCAATGCTTCAATAGCGTTCGCCTCAAGATCCCCAAGGTGACGGACGAGGACATCATTTCAGCATTTTCTGATGGCGTCCGCGACGTCAAGATGAAGGAGGAGCTCGCCATCCACGAGGAGCTATGCACGGCTTTGGAGCTGTTCAATCTGGTGACCAAGTGCGCAAGAGCTGAGGAGGGGCGCCTTTCCCTCCTCGAGCTCCCGACCACCGACCTGGAGGAGAAGAAAGCCAAGGCCAAGGACGTGAAGCGCAAGGAAGTAGCCGTGCTCGCGGTGGAGCCAGATACGAAGCGCGGTCGGGACCATCCTGAGGCATCCAAGAGTAGCCGACCGTCCTGCGCCTTCCACAACATACACAACCACAACACCAACGATTGTCAAGAGCTCAGGGCCATTCGGGATGGCCGCTTCGGTCGACGCCCCGAGCGCAACGACTGGGGCTACAGCCGAGGAGGAGGACGAGGCGGAGGACGCTGGGACGATCGTGGCCCCCGCCAGGAGTGGTGCGACCGGCCTCGCGAGGACCGCTGGCAGGACCCGCCTCGTGAGGGTGCATGGAGGGACCAGCCTCGCGAGGACCGCCCTCAGGGCAATGATGGTCTTCCTCCGCAGCCGCCACCGCCAAGAAGGAATGACGACCACCATCAGGACGAGGGGGTGGGGGGCTTCCAGGAACCGCGTGCTATCGCCTGCATCTTGGGCGGAGCCCAGGCTCCAGCCTCTGAGCGTATCTTCAAGCAGTTTGCTCACGAGGTGAACGCAGCCCTTCCCAGGCTCGAGGCCACGCGCCCGCTCAGGTGGTCCAAGTGCGCCATCACTTTCAGCTCGGCGGAATAGCTCAAGTGCGCGGCCACCACTGGCGCCCTCCCGATGCTCTGCTCACCCGTCATCAGCAACGTACAAGTCACCAAGACCCTCATCGATGGCGGCGCAGGGCTTAACGTCCTGTCCGTCGAGACGTTCGACAGCCTCCAAGTGCCATACGATCAGCTTTAGCCTACCAAGCCCTTCTCAGGAGTGACCGATGGCTCCACCACCCCGATAGGGCAGGTCCGCCTCCCTGTCACCTTCGGACAGCGCGACAACTACCGCACCGAGCTCATCGACTTTGATGTTGCTCACATCTGTCTGTCATACAATGCCATCCTCGGGTATCCGGCCCTAGCCAAGTTCATGGCGATGACCCACCACGGCTACAACGTCCTCAAGATGCCGGGAAGCGGCGGGATCATCACCGTCCCCTGTGAAGAAAGAGATGCAGTGTGCTCCCTCGAGTGCGCCTTCCAAGCCGCAGCGATCGAAGACCCCGAAAACAATGGAGCGCAGTACCCTCCTGAGATCGTCCCCAAGAAGAAGAAGCAGCTACTCCACGCAGGGCCTCAGGGGAGCGGCATTTTTGGTGGTGCAACATCAGGATCGGCGCCCGCTCCTGGGGCGCCTCCCTCCCTCTCATAGGAAGGCGCGCCCGACGCCCTCCTCGGGCAGGGCTCGGGGGCTCTCTTCTGGAGGGCCTCAGACCTAGCCAACATCATGAGGGAGGCGCTCGGGCACCACATGGAGGCGTGCTTTGCGGCACGTTTCCCTCAGGAGGACACTGGGCGAGGAACGCCCGGCACTCAGGAGTTCATCACCAAGGCCACTCAGGAGCTGCAGGATGCAAGAGCCATGCGCGGTGACCGCCGCCCACCTGGCGCGGCTCCCCATCCAGGCTAGGATGGCGGGCTGCGCATCTGTGTTGACATCCCAGGGCTCAACAAGGCCGCATCTCAGGAGTTCTTCTGGCCTTCGCGCGTGGGACGTTGCGAAGGCCGACCTCAAAGTTATGTTCGCATGCCATTCGGCCCGCCGAGCATGGCAGCCGCCTTCCAGCGCAACCTGCGGAGCATCCTGGCGGCTCAGGAGGCCAGGCATCACGCAGTCCTGGCGGAGATGGAGACGGTCCTCGAGGAGCCGCCCGGACCCCCAGAGCCCCCCGAGGCTCAGGGCCCCGATGGCTCATGAGGAGCAACCCCTGCGCCATGCATCTTCAGTTACCCCAACATCCCTTCGACAACGGAACTAGGTGACATTTTCCGAGTTTATTTAGCTGGGAGCGCCCCTCGGGCTGCATCATTCCCAGGCCGTGTGGGCCTGTCCCTGCGGCATGTACCCTTTTACGTCTTTAGCTTACTCTGTTGGGGGCGCCCCTCGGGCTGCATCATCCCCAGGCCGCTCGGGTCCGACCCAGTGGCGTGTATCATTTTTGCATTTACCTAAGCTAGTTCACCTTCCATGCATGATCTATCTATGGTTATCACCTACTTGATTGTCACCCGCCACGCGAGCCGTGCGCTGATTGTCTTTCTTCAGGATCCTTCGCATAAAAAGGCCAGGTACGGCGTCTGTGCTCGGGCCCGTCCCTGTAGCGTTGATAAATCCAACAGTTGAGCTCTGTCTGGCGGGCCAGTCCCGTTCACGTCACCTCCTGGGGTTGTTGGTACTTGGCCTTCTCATGCGATAACCTCAGGAGATTCATTCGGCGCAGGATTGCCTAACCATCTTGCAGGACCGCCGCCGCTAACAAGAACCAAGACCAGGCGCAACCCACCTTGAGGTTGGGCCTCGTGAGTTCCGCGCTGGCTCACGAGTGCCCAGACACACCTCAACTAGCCCTGCCGTGCAAGCCACGTGTCAGGGCGGGGCTGTACACGCCCCGGGGGCTCTCCGCAGTAGGGAGTCCCCTCCCACGTACCAGTGGAAGCACCATGCTCCGTGCTGGCAGTCGACACTACCGAGGAGCGGTTATGCCCGTGCAAGTGCGGAAGTGCTATGCTCCGCGCTGGTGATAAACAACTAAGGGCGGCCTCATGGCCGTATCAACCTCAGGGAGCCCTTGAGCTCAGTGTCTGGCCTCATCGCAACACCTCCCCTCAGGAGAGTCGTGTGAGGGGGCCGGGCATGGGGGCTGCGCTCGGGTCACGCCCAAGCGTACGCCACCCTGCTAGGTCCCCCGGACCTGGTCGTCGCGCGCCCCTCCCGAGCAGAGGAAAAGGTACGAAGGTCGTTTGAGCGTCAAGGGGGACTCCTGAGCATCGCGACTCAGGATCCTAACTGGCCACATAGCCCCTCACTCCTTGGTCTCGTCCTGGTGATCTGGACGACCCAACGACGGTTGAGGTATGCGCGGGGTCGGGCCCTGCCGACGTAGAACACTAGACCTATTCCTGCATTTCCTTTCCATAAGCTGTTTGCGCGTCAAGGGGGACTCCTGAGCATCGCGACTCAGGAGCCTAACTGGCCACGTAGCCCCTCACCCCTTGGTCTCGTCCTGGTGATCCCGACGAACCCAACGGCGGCTGAGGTATGTGCGGGGTCGGGCTCTACCAACGTAGAACGTAAAGCAAATGGGAAGGAAATCGCAAAATCTCAAGCAAATATTACAAGACATATTGTTCTCCCAATACCAAACGCAAGTTTAAATGCCTCCACGAGGCATGGTGCATTTTGCAGAAACTAAACAGGAAAGGAGTCGCCAGCAAGTCATCTCGTCACCCCCGGACGTTGCCGCCGTTGCCCGCAAGGGATGCTTCTTCTTCGACGGTGTTTCCCTCACCTGCACCACCCGCCGGAGTCACAGGATCAGCAGCACCGCCAGTCGAGGGCGCGGGGTCGAAGGAGCGGAACTTTCTCAGCAAGGCTTCCACCTGACCCTTCACGGCTTCAGCAGTAGCTGCGCAGTGCTCGGTGTCCACGGGCTCCAGCAGCTCGGAAAGGTGGGCGTCGGGATCGCGAAGATGAAGGTGGCTGAAGACGCGCGTCAGCGCAGCCGAGGAAAGAACGCGGGCTTCTGCCTCAGCCAAGGGGCCGATACCGCTCACGACCTCTTCAAGCGCCTCGACCAGATAAGGAAGAAGCCGGACAGGGCCCTCGTTGGCGGTAGCCAGCGGCTCCTCCACGCCCTTCTCATAGAGCGACTGTCGTGCCTTGCGGGACCTCTCCTCGAGGAGCTTGAAGGCCGTGCGGTCCTCGACTAGGATCTTCGCCTTGGCGTCAAGTTCGGCCTTCTCCGCTTCCACCTTCTGCTCCAGCTTCTCCAGCCGGTTGCGCTCCGCGGCCTGCGCCTTCGCCAACTGCTCCAACTCGGCGTCGCGACCCTTGATGGCGTCCTCCCAGGCCTTCATCTTTTCCTCCTCCGCCTTGCGGTCTCGAGCTTCTTCCGCACACTCACTGCGCAGAGTCTTCAGTTCGGCCTCTAGCACCCAGCAGCGATCCTGGGCGGCCTCGACATCTTTCAGCGCCACCCCGCGAGCGGCCGAAGCCAGAGCAGCGGCCTACTTGTCCTTCTTGGAGTTTGCTGCTGCCTGGCTCAACGCCGCCCGAACGGACACGTCTGAGTGGGGGTCCGGCCACCAGGTGGGGGTCGGTGCCCCAGAGATCTTCTCGCGGCAGGGTCATCATGGAAAGAGCGCGCTCCAGGACGTCAGAAGAGGCGGAAGGACCCGGAGATAGCAGTGCGGCAGAAGGGGGAGGAGGCGACGTCGTCACCATGGCCTGGGAGGCTAGAAGCTCATGAGCTGTGTGGACCTCGGCGACCAAGCCGGGCGTCGACACCTCCGGAGCCAGCAGGGCCTCGGGGGCTAACTCCTCCCGAGGATGCTCCCCAAAGCCTCGCGAGGATGATCGGGCTGGAGAAGCACGAGCGCCGTTGCTGCCCTTACCCTTGGAGAGGGGTGCGGCCGCAGGAGGCGACCTGGTCTCGAGCAGCACCACCTCGTCCTCTTTCCTCTTCTTCGCCGCGGGCGTCGGCCTAATTGCGCAACGGAGAAGCGTCAAGGATGAGCAGCGTAAGCAAGAACAAGGCAGGACAAGAACACTTACTGGTCCACTGCGGCGTAGTCCCTCCGCTTCTTAAGCTTGAAGCCTAAGAGCCTCGCAGCCTGAGGCGCAGGTGCGCGGGCTCCAAGAGCAGAAGAAGGGGCAGCAGATGGCCCAGAGGCAGCTCCGGCGGCGTCAGAGCAGAAGCGTCGTCACGGGAGATCAGTGCTGACCTGCCCCTCGTCGGAACCTCAACCGGTGGCTTCCTCTGGGGACTGGCCTCGGACCTCGAAGAGCCCCCAGCCACGGGTGGCTCCCCTTTCTCCGGGGGGACATCGGCCTCGTCATCGTCATCAGGCAAGGTGTGGAGGATGTCGGCCTTGCACAAGGGAGAGGTCTCCCCATCCCTTCGGGGGTCGCCTCCGAGTCGCGCTCCTCGTCCTCCTCCTCTTCCCCCTCCCTGCGGGAATCGCCAGAAGACACGTCCACCGGCGCCGTCGCAGTCGGGACCCCAGGAGGCGCCGGCGGCACTAGCCCGCGCTTGCCGAAGGTGGGCATTGCGGCCACGACCTGTGCCCCGTCCTTGAGAAGGAACAAGGGAACGAAGGCACTCGGCGGATATTCCTGGTCATCCCCGACCAGGAGGCGGAGAGCCACAGCCAGCTCTTCTCCGGACAAGGCCTCCGGACTCAAGCGAAGCTTATCTTCCACACCCCCGAGCGTCCACAAGGGGCGTGAGCGCGCCTGGAGCGGAGCCACACGCAACATCAGGAATTCCCGCAGGAGCATGGCCCCCGTCAACTTCGCCGCCTTCGCGTTGCCCAGCTTCAGGTCGGCGGCCATCTTCTTCAGCACCGGATTTTCCCGGTTGTCAGTAAGCTTCGCACAGATCCACCCCTCGTCGGACTGGGGCATCTCCGTCGGCAGCATCAACCGAGGGAGGACGCACTTGGCATCCATCATGACCCACTTGCTCCTGAAGCCATCGGCCTTCTTTTTGGCCTTCGAGATTGCGTTGGCTTTGCCGGCTGCGACAAAGTTGGCGCACCCTGAGGTGTGGCCATCGTTGATCCGGAGGAAGAAGAAGTGGCACAACAAAGCCACGGACAACATCAACCGACGTACGCCTCGCAGTAGAAGGTGAAGATTGACAGGAGGAGAACAGATTTGGGATGGAGATGAAGGGCCTGTAGCTTGTAATGACTGAGGACGACGTAGAAGAAGTCGGAGAAGGGGGAACCAGCCCCGCAACGACGCTGCCCATGAAGAAGGGGTAGAAGGTGCTCCTCGAAGCCTCCGTCTCGGCGGAGCCGGCCCGGAGCTCGGTCTTCCCCTTCTCGTTGTTCTCCCCCACCGTCAGCAGACGTGTAGCAGCAAGGTTCTTCTCCGAGACATTGGGCGCGTCCAGAGCCGGCTCGTACCAGGTGGGCGATGAAGAAGCCTTGACCTTCCGGGGTGCCATTGGTCGCTGGCTCGGAAGGGAGTTGGAGCAGATCTGGAGATTTCGGAGGCAAGGGGCGAGAAAGGGGATCTGGAGCAAGACGAAAGGAAGCAATGAAGGCAAGCGTTGCCCACGTCAGCCTTTTGTCAGACGGGCAGTTGCCGAGGCAGCGTGCGGAAGCGGAGACATCAACGTCCAATCAATCGCCACGCGTCAAGCGGGGCCGCAGGCTGTTGGGGCCCACGGCGCTCCACACTTGCCCTTTGGCTTCGCCTCGAAGCCAAGTCCGAGCGCGCCTTGGGCCCGGGGGATACTGTCGGCGTCCTGGGAACGGGGGTCCCCAGACTTGCCTGCCTGCGGCCCACGGCGTGGCTCCACCAGCGGCCCTGTATGGCCCATCTTCACCAGCAAACACTCAAGACCCACGTGAGGGCCAAGCCTCGCGAGGCAGACGACACAAGACCTCCTCGGGGCGGCCTTACCAGGCTGGCTCGCGAGGGGCGGAGAGATCAAGGCGAGGGACACCTCGCGAGGTTTCTGTGACGCAAGCTAGCCATGACGACTGGAGCCAGGCGGGCGCCAGCGTGCAGTGTCCTCGTTTCCCCTTTGGTGCTAAAGAGGCAAGCGCAGGCGAGGAGTCCCGACGCATCAGGCAAAGGTTTCCATATCGATGCAACGAAACCAAGACCAGCTGGACGACAGGACGGAGGTCACCATGGAGCCCAAGACGGCGTCACCACCAGAGGCTTTGGCAGGCGAAGACCACCTTTAGTCAGGATAACTTGTACTAGTTGTCTCCCTTCGAATTTGGCCGTTTTTGGATTCCTTGCCGCTCAATATTTGGGGAGAGGACCAGGGCCTCTATAAATAGGACTAGCCACCACCATACGACCGGGATCTCATCTCATCTTGGATCGGAGCCATTCCATCCATAGCCACACACAAGTTCACCAAGCAGAAGAACACCTCCCCTCAAGAGGCTGTTCTTCTCTTGTAACTGTTCGTCCTCAGCCCAAGAGGCAATCCACCACACCACACTGGAGTAGAGTATTACACCGCATCGGTGGCCAGAACCAGTATAAACTCTTGTGTCTCTCGTTCTTTGGGTTCGTCGAGCTATGCCTTGCGATTGTTGCGAGAGCGATCGAGGGAGAGAGAGATCTTCATGTGCACCCCAGTGTTCAAACCTCAAGGGTTTTGCCGGAACCCGAAATCCGACAGCGTGCACCACAGCCTGGTCTAATTAACATGGATGTTTACTTCCCCCACGTCATCAGACGATCAAAGTCTGATCGATGTTAGTGTCCTTTCAACTTTCTCCATGTTGTCATATTACTATTTAAGCAACCAATTGATCACTATTTAAGCAACCAATTGTGATATCATATTCTGACTCCGTTCCTAGGCAGTAACAAATTCTATTTACCAATTTATGCGCACTAGATATTCTTCTGCCATGTTCTGAATAAATAATACCTTTCCACCTTTCAAGCAGGATATGTTGGATGCATAGTGAACGATCTGTATGTTACTAAGCGTACCAAATTTCACTGGAAGGACTTGAAGCATGTCATAAACTTTGTTGATAATGTTGACAGAGATAGCACAACATATGAACGCTGGATTTTGGATGGGATTAATTAGACCTATGGTGCACACACTGGACAAGACCAATTGTGTGCACAAAATGCTGGTAAAAAGTCTTATTTTAATGTTGATGCTCATAAACTATATATATCTTCAAATATATGTTACAATTGTTTTTTGTTCTACATGTCAACAGAAATTGCCCCTGTAGCATTTCCTGAATCGATTTCCCGGTGTGGTCGAATTACACTTGTGCCTGCTAATAACGCCAAAGTGATTGCAAGGTACTGCATTTCCTCCAGAAATGGAACCATTCAAATTAACAAGTTCTCACTTCTCGTGGAAATGCATCCATATTGGAAAATTGGAGACACTATTCTACTCATGCTCTACCAAGGCACATGAGGGCTCTTCCTTTTCATTGACAAGATGCCAAGTCGCCGTGATCAAGCTGCTTCTAGTGGATAGTTGTGGTTGTTGGCCCTCACCCTCTTAAAATGTGCTAGTTGTTACTATATATGTTAAGTATGTAGATATGGACCATATGGTTGTTGGCCCTTAGCCTCTTAAAATGTGATAGTTGTTACTATGTTAAGTATGTAGATATGGACCATATGGTTGTCAAAACTGTGTTACGAAGATCCTCCTTTTGTCGAACAGTGTAACCACTATATATATGTTACTCAAATGCTATTACCCAAGTTCATAAATTTTCATGGAAAGTATTATTATCGTACATAGTTCATTGACTTTAAGCGTGTGCCCGATGTCCAGAAGACAGTTGCATATTAACTGTCCATATTGCAAATTCACACACATGTTAACATAAGGAAACATATGTGTAACATACTAATCATCGCACACGAGTACTCGCAGACGCATCGTGTGCGATACTCCGGCATCGCAAGCAACTAGTTTGCAGTTTTCAAAGTTTTTTGTACACACAGAATCGCACACAAAGTAACTACATTAACCGTCTGTGTTGTAATTTCTTATCGCAAACAGTTCATCCGAGTCGGCTGTTTGCCACGTATCACACACATCTTGTTTACATGACTCGTTTGTGTTCTTTTGGCTTATCGCAAGTAGTTCAGCTATGTGAACTATATGCCGCATATCACACACATCTTGTTAAGTTGAACCGTTTCTGTTGTGTTCCCTAATCGAAAACAGTTCGTCCGAGTTAACCGTATGCTGTATATCGCACACACATTGATATGGCTGCCCATTTCTATTGTTCTACCTCATCGCAAACAGTTCGAATTGATTAAGCGTGTGTCCTGCATCGCACACACATTGTTATGGCTGCCCGTTTGTGTTGTTCTGCCTCATCGTAGACAGTTTGAATGGATTAACCGTGTATCCTGCACCGCACACGCAACTAAAATCTGAACCGTGTTTGATGGCTCCGCCATTGCAAACGTTTGCACCTTTTTGACAGGTTTTTTACACCACCGTTTGCGATTATTGCATCGCACACAGTTTCGGCAAAAGGGTCTCTGATTGTAGTGTCGTGTTAGCAGTATCCTCCAGTAGTGCATCACCGACGGGTTCCATTGTTTAGTCCGTGTGCGATGTGATTTGCTCTGTCTACAGAGCATCAACATATAAAATTAAAAAGACAACATTGCAAAACCAAATTAAGCATACAATTACACAAGTGACTATACACATAACATTTCCACACACCAAAGTAAGCAATTACATGCATACTAAACTAGGAGAAACGAGGATCTAATCATCTACTTATTGTTGCGACAACGCTTGCCATTGCTTTGCTTCTGGCTGGATCCCTGGCCGTTTTGGGGAAGGAGGCACTTCCTCATCTCAACGATCCGCCTGTACAAGTCGTAGCTCGTGTACGCCTCCTTGGCCGCGTACACGACGTGTGCTTTGTCGAGTTTCCCCATCCAGGCCGAGTGCCAGGCACGCTTGTCCTTGTTGCAGGAATCCTTCATGTCTCTGTAGTAGGGGTCGATGATGGCCTCGGCGAAGTGAACCAGTAAGTCCTTCTCATGCTCCTTGCTGCCCTTGATCTTGTATTGGCCCTGGATGTCGACCATATTCTGGAAGGCGATGCCCAAATTCTTGAGCATCTTTACATTGTTGGTGATGTCCACCATAGCGAACATGTAGTGGGGGTTGTTGACAAACCCGACAAAATGCTCGCAAGGCCTTGTGGCTAGGCAGTAGTGGTAGACGAGGACGTGATTGGGCACACACATCTGGGCGACGGCGACCTTGGAACGAGACCCGGCACGAGCGCGGGTGTACTCAAGGTCGAACTCGACCACCTTGTACTTCTCCTCGGCAAGCAACAACTCCATGATGTGGATGGAGTGCTCCACCCAGACCGGGTTGTTGGTGTACACCACCGAGAGCTTCGTGAACCTTCTATGGGTGTCCACCACGGCATGCATGGTGAACTGCTGCTCGTCGTCAGCAGCCGCTCGGAGCGCCATTGGAGCCGCGCATGATACCCTCTAAGAATTTGTCATGGTGGGTGTGCTTCTTGCAATGGTGGGGGCGATCGAAAGGTTGAAGAGACATAAGGGTTAAATGGTCGCTGTAATATATGGGGGCCGGCCGGCCTGTAATCGTCACGTCTTGTCACGGTGTTCATAGTGGAGGATTCCAGTGCATGCTTGACAACACCGCACCGCACGCGTTTCTTTTGACCATGCGTGAGCTCGAAGAGGCGCCAAATGTATCATCGGTGAGCCTGTTCCCGCGCTACCACACAGTTTACCATGCAAGCTTCCCGCCCGGCTAGTTTGTCCACGCGTCGGCTAGAAGAGGGACATATCATGGGCGTTTATTGGCAGAAAGCTTTGTAAACACGAAGTGTGTGGAATGACTTCGGTCATAAGTTTACCCCGGGGTGATGAGGTCAAAGTTACACAGAAGGGTGATGATGGACACTCGAGTGCGATAATTAATTCTGCGCTCTACAGGGCACATGGTTGAAGAAACCAACTGTGTGCAATAATGTCGAAGATGGCAGTCGAGTGAGCTATACAGATCGTGTGCTATGAGATCGACAAGGTAAACAGATTCAAGAATGGTTAATAAAATCTAAGACCATTGCATATTAAGGTCAAAATAGTGCTACCAATATACGAGTCTCATATGATGCCATTTCAACGATTGTACCACAAAAGCTCGAAATATTACAAGGTTCAAATTCCAGAGTTATATGGCTCAAATTTGAAGCTTACAAGGTTCAAACTAATATTAGAAATGAAATTCAGCTCATCAGCTGCAAACGCTCATGCTGATCCGCTGAACATGGATATCAGAGAGGTTCAAACTAATATTGCCACTTCTAAGCCTGGTTTCAAAACCTCATAATTTTTGCAAAGGGGTCAGCCACTGAGAAGTCATGTATGGGGTTGACACGATGACTTCCGATTACTCTGTCATCTGAAGTTCTAAAATGAAATTCAGCATTTTTGGAGCCTATTCCATTCCGCCGCAGCCGCCGGCGCTGATCAACAAACCATTCATTGAAATAAATATAGGGCAAACCTCATTACCTTCAGCACCCTTGCTCTGACAATAAAGAACCTGGTGAATATAATCTCCGGTAAGGTCCCTCAGTAGGAGTTCAAAGTAATTTCTGAGAGATGCAGATCTAGGCATTCGCCGTGATTGTTATATTGTATCTCATTGTCCACCACTGGGCCTAATCTTATCTACAAAAGAAGAAAACGTGTTAGTGCCTACATGCAGTTTTGAACACTACTACAGGCCTATTTGGTTTGCAGGATTTGTAAAATGCACTAACATGGCATCTTCGAGCTGACATGATTAACATGGGCATTTGATTACAATCTAGAAATATGTAGCCTTCTTCACAAGAGGTTGGAGTGGATGAAAAGTTCCCTAAGAAAACTAGTACAGATGAATCCAAAGGAGAAATGCTTATGGATTGTAACCATATGGATCAAGCAACCAATATGGGGGGGGGGACATGTATGTACTGAAATCATCCAAAAGAATCATTCAGAAATCATGGTACATTGTCATTGTATACCTGGAAAAAGTTGTCACAAATTCAACTCCCTTATGGTTAACATTTAACAGGAAAGGAACATCACCTTGATATTTAACTTCTCTAGGCACGGAAAGCGTCTCAGGAAACTGACAACTTGCTTCAGGTTGGGGTCAATAGATTCTAGTGCCAAGACCTTCACTGTGCACAGTTTCGGGGTCAAGCTTGTCAGAATGATTTTCTGGATGACACACGAACATACATCTTCAAAATTAGAAATAATGTTAATTTGTAGAAGGAGAGGTAGAAGGCGGCTGTTGTACCTGAACGGGTGTGGATTCAATAACAAATTCAGAGTGTTTGTCAGATGAGTAGCCCACCACTGTCAATTTTGGCGCAGAAATGACATTGATTCTTGTTGGACCTTCTCGATCAAGTACAAGTAATCTCTCAAGTGCAGGTGTGTCCTAAATGACCATACCGTGGTACACATCTTGTGATGTCTTCTTGCCGCACCAACAACACACATAAATAGTCCAGAGAGTCATGGAGGTGATGTGGAAGCTACTCAACCCATTGATCGCCTGAAGACGAAGGTACTCGAGTGCAGCAACGCCACGGAGCAGGCGCTCCATGTCACCGATTGGGAGGCAGACGACGACGAGCTCGAGGTGCTTCAGTCATGGTAGAATAAGAGTGGGCACGTCATTAAGGGGGGATAGCAGTTCCTGAACTTGGCGACGCGCAGCGTGGGCGCGAGGCGGAGCGCGGACGTTGCCAGCGAGCGCATATGCCCATCATCAAAAGTGAGCTCCTCGAGCTGATCTAGGGTGGGGGATCAGAACCAGTCGTCAAGCTTGGCTCGGTCCTTGCCGTTGGAATGGAACTTTCCCATTCTAAGGCCTCTGGTTGGGCCAAGGTGACTGCCGAGGATCTTGGAGAACGCATCCAAGCTTTTGCGATAGCCATGGCAGAGCTCGTGGGTGTCGATGAGGTCGTGAGGGGTGGAGTTCCATAGGGGGCACCACCGTCGGGAAACGGCGGTTGTCCGCGCCCCATATTTGATTGGGAGGAGGGAGATGATGACTGTCAACATATCATCGGGGGAGGCTACTGATGAAGCCTAGGCCTACTGGAGTCGCTTGCGGTTCTTGCTCACCCCGCCTCTGCTTGTTGGCAGCCCCGTTCTCCACCTCTGGAGTCTCCTTGTCAGCGGCGCTTTCTAATAGAAGTGGGTGTACAGGGAATACTTAGTTAAAACAGGGCAATGGAAAAGTGTATTGGTAACTAGAAGTTATTAGGTAGGAATATAGTAAGAAAATGGAATAATAATTGGTTGCTTAAATACTACACATTTCATTTGATATTGCTGCGTAAGTCAACATGCAGGTACTTGAAAAGAAAACTTACTTCGAGCAAAGTCTGGACGGATGATATCGTCGGGGAAGTTAGCATATATCTCATAACCAGGCTCTTTTATGTGCAGTGCAATTATAGTGGCAACTTTCAGTACATAAAATTTAGAAATTTCTTTCCAAAGGCCAGTGCCAAAATAGGAGTCACCATGTTCATCAAGTCTTACAGTAACAACAATTGTAAATCCATGGTTTGTGTTTAGTATGACATCCCTGTAGTCTTGATTTATGTAAAGGGAAAGATTGTGCACTACAGATTATGTTGCATAACAAGGGACGTGCTGCAGAAAATGGTAGGATTGTTAAATAAAATATGGTACCATGCAAATATGGGCCCAAATTGAAATAACTGTACAACAATTGAAATCGAAGGACAAAATCTACAATTAAACAGATAGGGTAAACATGATGTCATGGAAATATGAGAGTAATCGAAAGAACAATACATCATTAATTTGCCTAATATAGAAAGAAGAGGGAAAAATTCCCTTTGACGTATATGGTGCATGTGGCGCCTTTTATCCAAATGTAGTAATATTTAGTATATGTTCAGGAAAGTAGGTCATTCCAACCGATTTAGGGTGAGATTGAACATACCACATGCATCCTCAAGTCATCTGGTACGGTGAGATGGAATGTCTGGCGGAGGCTGCAAAGTCGTGATGTGTCTGCGCACTGTACAATATGAATGAAAGAAAACCCTCAAATCAGCTCGAACAAAAATTAATTCACGGCGATTTCGGCTGGGTGATTAAAGGAGGCAGATGAACTGGGATAACAGATGAGATAATATCTCATTAAATTAGTTCCCTTGTTGTACATGAGAAAGAACCCTCAGTACGGTGGATTCCCCAACCGAGCGGAGCTGGGTCGACCGCGAGCAGCGTCGAGAAAGTCGATGGCGAATGGTAGCGGCAAGCGGAAGTGGCGAAATGCGGCGGGGTTTGCCGGTAGACTGGCAGCAGGCGTCAAGCTAAGTGGTTGCCGCCGCGAGGCGGTGCCATACATAGACGCGGAGGAGCTTGTGCAGGTGTGAATGGGGACCGGAGGGGGTGGCGGGCGGGGTGAGGGTTTTTGTGACGTGGGGATGGTGAGGGTTTTCTTTTTTCTTTTTTGAATTGGGTGGTGAGGGTTTTCTGTCCCACAAAGAATTTTGGAGGCAATGGTTTGCTAGGGTCAACCGTGTGTGATTGATGCAACAGGCAAAATGAAAGTAATTGCACACGGTTCTAATTTTGGGAACCGTGTGTGATTGACGTACTATGTCCGTCCTGGTTTATTGGTCCCCTCTGTAATTGGTACCAAATTTTGACCAAATATTTAACTAAGAAATGCTTATGCATGTCACCAAAAATTATGTCATTGAACACTATGCTCAAATTCGCATCCAACAATATAATTTTTGCTGGCCTGTACTAAGATTTGTCAGTTAAATCTTTGGTCAAAATTTAACACAAATTACAAAGGGGACAAATAAACCAGGACGGAGGTAGATTCCATCAACCGAACCGATTGCATCCATATCCCACAGTTAGACATAAGTAAACATAGATTAAACATACTCAGGCATAGATAGTAAGCGTACACATACACAAGCATAGTTCAACCATAAGTACATAGTTAAACCGTCATTAAGCATACTCAAGCATACATAGTTCGATCCCACATCTCATCTCACATGCTGGCACGATCCTGAAGCTTCTCCAGGTACTAGGCGTACGCGTCGTGCGCCACCCTGCGACAATACTTTTACTTGAAGGAGCCAATGACCCGTCCTCTTGCATGCACCAGAACACTTTGATACGCGTCATGAAGCTTGTGGTTGCAAAATGGGCGTCGATAGCCGCCGTTCCAGATCCTAAAACGCTTATTATGCATTCCCGCATAAAGCTCCCTCAGGATTTTCCTCTTATACCTACTTTGGCCATCTTCATCCTAGCTGTCCACATCGTCAGACAGCACCTATACAAATAGTAAAACAAATTTGGCATCGAATCAATGTTTACATGCCGTGAAGTAGGATTAGGAATTTATGGCTATTTTTTATACATATCCAGAGATTATGGTCCATTTTTTAAGCACAGTCGTCTATGTACAGACCAATCTTGAAGAAAATAATGGCACAAACATATATGTAGGTCATTCAAAATCAATTTTCAAGTCCTGGCTAGGAATTATTAGCATGAACACTAACCCTAGTTGGATTACTAGTAGAAATCATTTGCATAGATGAAACAACTAATCACTTATCACTTGTACCATTCAAACAATCAATACACTACACGAATCTAACGAAACTTACTCAGATTTCATGGATTGGGAGAACATAACCATAGGATTTCTATTCCAAAAAGAGGGAGGCAGGAGTAACAGAGAAACCCTAGGATCTATTTGACACATAAATGGGTATAGATGACTAACCAATTGTCCGTCTTCGTCGGAGTCGTCGCCGGGGTCATCGCCCGAGTTGTCACCAGAGTCGGTGTGGAACTCCGCCACCGGCTGTGGAAGCTCGACGCCGTCGACGATGTCTGGGTGTAGTGAATACCTCGCCGGCGGTGACGGCAACCTCTTTCTCCATCTCAACACCGTGCTCCGATGCTTCAGCAGCCCCGGCATCGCCACTCCCTCGGATGGGGCGCTTCGACGGCATCCTCATACACTAACGGCTTTGGGGACTGAGAGCGGCGTCGAGGATGCAAGCGGAGAGAGAGGATTGTGTGTGTGGCGAGGATGGGGGTGGGGCCACTCGGGCGCACCATTAATATGGAGTAGTCGGAGAGAGGCGGGTAGCGGTCAAACCGCTGGCTCGCCTCCCGGTGAGCCTGCGCACTGGACTGCTAGCATGCCTACCGTCGTTTCACACAGCTACTCGCACGCCTCCCAATGACACTACGCAGCAAGCACGCCTCCATCAATTCACACACCTACACGCACGCCTCCCGGTCTTCCCGCGCAGCGGACTACTCGCATGTGTCCCGTCAACTCACGCCTGCTCTCAGGGAACACGAGTCGCGTGGCGGTACGTATATTGTTTTTCTATTTGGATGATTAATGCTACCGCTTTATTTCTTAACCGAAGCATGGCACGTATCCATTGTTGGTCTAACGCTCACAGTTCGAATAAATAATCTGTTTGGGATATTGGTTCCCAATTATTAATTATCTCCCGTTTGTAATAAGATAAAGATTACATCAAAACTAGTCTCAAATTTGACCCAAAAAAGTACAATGCCACTTTGTATTGGTGTCCATATGACAACAGGATAAGTTTCATGAACTTCAAATAAGTTTTGGATGTACTAGAATTTAAAATTCAAGATTCTCAATGTTTGAAATTTCTTGCACGGGGAGTAAACATGCACCCAGTGAGACACATGTGTTTTTGCAATCCATTTAGGTGCACTGGCACATGTGCATGTAGCTCAAATTTGATATTTGCACATTATACCCATAGAAAATCAATAAATGTACTAAAACGTCTTAATGATCTCCGTTTTTTTACATAAAAACGTCCCTCCTTTGGTAACATTTGTTCACCGTGGGATAATTTAACATGCATCGTAGTTGTGGTGGATTGGTGGTTTGTGTGTGGGTGTGTGCGTATGGGGGGTGGTGGGTGGCTCGCAGTACACTACGAGTTGTGAGCCACCGTGTGGGTTGGTCGTTTTGTTAGGCAGGTGCCACATCAGAGTCATGAATTCATTATTTAAAACATTACACAACTCTTTCATGCATACATGTTTTGGCCACATGTAGTCGATGGTTGTTCTACACGGCACTCGATACTCGCGTGTGACTCTTTCTATGGGCCTGCGAGGTCGTCGTCCATCACTTTGATGAGCAGCCGGCAGTGAGGTTAGTTTGACCAGCAAGGTAGAATCTTTTTTGTTTGTGTTATGGTGCGAGTATATATATAATATCCACCGAAGATGTGCGAGGGGACTAGCATATATACTATACGTACGCGTCCGTGAACAAGTACACCTCAGTCAGTGTCGGAACTTTTCGGTTTCCGAGGCACGTGCCACATCAAAGTTGTCAAATTGGCTATTCAAACATCACACAACACCTCTTTGGGACACATGCATGCAGGCGGTGGTTATCCTAGCTAGGACACACACGTGTGACGCTTCCATCTGTGGACCCACGAGGCCATCGTCAATGCATGCATCACTTTGACCTACATCGGGAGAGGTTAATTAATTTCACCATCGAGGAGGATTCTTTTTGGGTTGTATTACGGTAGGAGCATATAGTATGCGTCGAAGAGGGGGAAGGGGACCAGCATATGTAGTACGCTTCATGAACCTCGCTCTGTGTGGGGACTTTATGGTTTTTGAGGCATGTGGCACATCAAATTTGAGCATTTTTGGTATTCAACATATGTTTGGCCCCCATGCAAAGTGATGGTGGTTGTCCTCTCGCACCCACTTAAGCGGTTATCAGCGATATCGATGCTTTCCATCTGTGGGCCCGGTTAGTCCATCACTACTTTTTGCCTGACAACAAGAGAGGTTAATTTGACTTAGGAGGGGATTATTTTTTGTTTTAATACGGTATATATATAGGTCATGTCTGGGATGACATGATACCGTTTGAGCACACACACATGCATGTGTATGCATGAATCCCTCCCATCGAGTCGAAGTGCCTATTACAATGACACGTCATGAACCGATCTCGATTTGTGTGGGGACTGTATGATTTTCGACGCACGCGCCACATCAATGTTGTGAAATGGTATTCAAACATGCATGCACGGATCACCTCCATACATATGCCCGTAGTGGTTGTCTTTGAACGATACACTCCCTCGCGTGGCTATCGGTGACAAGCCTATATATTCATGGGCCCGCGTGGACATCCATGATCACCTTGACCGACAACAAGATAGGTTACCATGGCGGATTCTTCCTTTGGGTCGTGTTATTGTAGTATAGGTCATGGTGAGATTCACACCTAATTAAGTTTGAGCGCATATACTATGCACACATGCATGCATGAATCCCCGTCATTGGCTTGAAGTGTGGTGTGACATACATATGCATTGTCAACCTAACCCTCACTCAGTGTGGCGATTTGTGGTTCGAAAGCACGGTGCCACATCAAAGTTGTTCCATTGTGTATTCAAAACAGACCACTCCATACATATGTTTGGGCCACACGCATGCAGTGGTTGTCTTCGGGGACTAGCTACTTGCGTGATTATTGGCGAGCTAGCCCATCTCCGGGGTCACATGAATGGCCATCACTTTGACCAACAACAAGATAGAGGTTGTACGAACAAGGTGGATTATTCTTGGTCCGTTTTACGATCCATCTTGGTGACATGCCTCTCTAGACCGCCGACTGAAGTGGGTGTGTGTGTGGGGGGGGGGCTGCTACTTTGCACTTTGCTAGGTGAACCCCGTTGGGGGGTGGGGCATGCATTCATAGCTTAGGATTCCCTTCGTGCCGACACGAGGGGGGGGCAAGCAATACCTTGCGCTTTGCGAGATAGGTGCCACATCGAAGTTGCATTTGGTATTTGAACATCAAACCATGCATTTTATACATAAATTTGGTCCACATAGAAGTGTGTTCGTGTTCTGACCCTCTCCCGCGTCATTTTTCGCCAAATTTATGAACATTAGACCAGTCGGATGATGCAACAGACATAGTTCACTCACATTAACCGTGTGCCACGCCGGTGCCCCTATGACGCACATATGCACCATACATTGGGCTCCACGAGGCTTCCCCTCTCAATAATATCTACCCGCCTGCAGGGTTTTTTTCTGTTTGATAACACACGGTCATTATGTTTCGACCGTGTGTGATGTTTCTTGTTCCCAGTCCCGCCTACATCCCTCGAAAATATCTACCCGCCTTGAGGGTTTTTCTGTTTCATAACACACGGTTGTTATCTCCGGACCGTGTGTGATGCACCATCATCCAAATTTTCAATAGCCCCGGCACTTCACTCCCGCGTTTGACTCCCGCGTAGTAAAATTTTCAGTAGTCGTGTCATTTCCTCAAGCACCCCCCTCCACACACACACACCAAAACCTCCTTGGGCGCGCGCGCGTGCACACACACACACACACCCTCTCTCGCTCGAAACCCTTGCAAGGTCCCCGCCGCAAGGCCTCCATTGTCAACATCTACCGGTTTGCCTGTGCAGCTTACCCACCGATCTCCATACCCAGGCCGCCCTGAGTTTCCTACACGACGCCTGCCAAACGCCCCCTTTCCCACATATCCCCATACCCATCCCCATCCCCCACTCCAGAGCATCGCAGCCAAAGCCCGGCTACGCTTCCCGTGGAGCTCGAGGAGCAACTGGCCTAAAAGAGGTGTATCGTGGTCTCTTCGCCTGACGTCGCCGAGGAAGCTAACGACCATTACTGGCCGCAGGCACTCAATCAGCGGGCTAGAGTATGCGGGTATGTGGCGGACGTCGGCTACGACATCGAGGTCGTCGACAGCGACGGCCTGAGGCGGGCTATGTCACAGGTTAGGTGGCCCACCTCCAACCCCTCGGGTTCAATCGCCGTCGATCTCATCCATGGCCCCACCGCTGATCTCCTCTGGCTCGCTGTCAAGAATTTGCCATCCTACATCGCCATCAAGCCCCTTTTGTCTTTTCTGAAGGACATATTCTGCGATGCTGGCCTGGGATCCACAGCTTCGAAGTCAGACCTCATCGACGGCGACCACGAGGAGGGCACCCTCTCCTGCTCTTCCAAGGGGAAAGAGCCCATCTGCTCTTCCAAGGGGAAAGAGCCCGTTTGCGACATCAGGGAGGGCACCCTACAGTCGTGCTCTTCCAAGGGGAAGGAGCCCATCTGCGACAACATGGAGCGCATCCAGGTTTCGTGTTCTTCCCACGGGAATGAGCCCATCTATGACAAGTGAAGAAACCCATGAGTTTTTTTTGCCGTGCCTCTTCACAGGGGGGAACCCATGATTTGTTTTTTCGAGTCCCTTTTGTAGTGTAGTGAGAATATGTCCAATTTTAATTGCTATATTTGGTTGTTTGCAGTATGCCTTGTTTATTTCAGTTGTTCACAATGTGATGCTCTATATGTGCTATTATTTACTGTGCAGTACATTTCATCAATCCAGTTTTAAACATACCGATAGGAATGCATATATTTGCTTGGTATTAAGCCTATTATTGCTAGCATATGCCTCTTTTAAAGTTTTTTGATTGTTTGGTTGTTTGTAATTAGCATATGTACAGTTTCAAATGCTATCTTTGATTGTTCGTAGTATGTCTTGTTTATTCCAGTTATTCACAACGTGATGTTCTATATGTGCAAGTATGAACTTTGCAGTTCAATTTCATCAATACCAGTTTCAACAATACCACTATGAATGACTACATTTGGTTGCTGCATCTTGTAGTTAACACGCCTTTCCATTTTTATTTAACAATAACCAGTGTACTTAGACCGGCACAATACCAGTTTGAATTACTATGTTTGCGTGTTGTTAAATGTTAGGCCTGTTGCAGTTAACACACCTTTCCCCATTGTAGTGCTTTACTAGCGTGCTTAAACCTGCACACTGAAGCTATCTTTTGGAGATTATTTTGTCTGCCATGGATAATTTTGGTTGATGTTTAGTCTGTTGTTCTTAACATGCCTCTCGATGTACCTACACAGGACAATTTTGGGAACGCCTACTGTTTTCCATCGAGGTTAGTTTCATCCCATGGCTTATATATACTGACTGTTCACGATATCGGTAGCTGGTACCATATAGGCCAGGGGCTGTTAAGGGACTAATCGGTGAATCAGACTTTAAACTGAATATATTTGTAACCCATTTACCGTTAGGTTAACTAGGGCCATATGTAACATATCTGAGGCTACATAGCAACATGAACTGGACTTAATGTCTAAATATGCAATCCTAGGCTACATAGCAACAAGGAAGAGTGTTACCTTAATGTTCTGATGATGTCTAGATATACGTAGAAGAGCAGTAACAGCAGCAGCAACAACAACAAAAACAACACAACCATGTTTGGATACTCAACTTAGCTAGAGTTAGAGTTAGTTTCTAGCTCATGATTAACCCTGAACTAACTCCATCCAAAGACGTGTTTGGATGACAGGGTTAGATTGACAATAAATGCACTAGGAGAACTAGCTCCAATTAGCACATCTTGGGTTGGATAGTTTTATTGGGTGGGTTAGATGCAACTAGCTCAAACTCGCCCTCATGTTTGGATATCCTTTAGGGCTATTTGAGCATGAACTAGCTCAAACTAACTCTAACCCATGGATACAGCAGCAGTTAATCAGCCGATAATTTGCAAGAATGCAATAAACTCCTTCCGGCCCATAATATAAGATGTTAATTCATCTAATATGTGAGTATATTGGATGTTATAAGATATTATGAAAGAGTGTTGTACTACATCATTGTGCAATTGTTGTTTAGCTTCTAATATTAACTTGGTGCTTTCAGGTACATATGTCATTGGTAAAGATCCGCGCTTTGACCCTTTATGCGTATGGGGCAATGAGATATCGATGAACCAGCATCAAGTGAGGAAGCTAATAAAGATTGTTAGTAAATGGGTCAAAAGGTGGAAATTAAACTATTTGTTTACACTTTATCCAAGACAACAGCGAACTGCAAGATGGTAAGTAAGAACTCTGCAGCCTTCTTTTTACTGCCCATAATGAGTTGTGTTAGATGACAATGTCTGAATCCTTTTCCTTTGCAATGGTTTCCAAAAGAGTTTACTCAAGATTACCTCTCAAACTACATGATTGGTGGGCATGCAAAGGTTAAAGTATTTCTACCAGAACACGATGATTATCTAGATGTTTTCATGAAGACCGTGAAGGATGGGCGGTCGGCCATCACAAGGGGTTGGACTAGAGTCGTGTGTGCCTTCTGCATGGAGGAGGGCACAATATGGGCATTCCGCTTCACCTTGTTCAGCAACCAGAATGTATTTCGCCTCTTTATTTACTGTCTTTAATAGTACAAGTATACAACTATGGTTCATCATTCTTTATTTGATTCTTATGTAATTCTTGGACATATGTACCTATGAATCGAATAATGCATTGGTTGTTTGAACCTGATGGATATGAATAAAGCTATAACATACATTCAAATTCAAATTAAAATCCGGCACAATTTGAAATAGCAGCAATTAAATTACAGTGAAATTACACTCTCCAGGTCATTACAGCACACACGGTTGATAAAACACAAACGTTTGTGATATACACCATAATCCGCCATGGTTCACTGAGAGGAAACGTGTGCAAGCATGCACACAGTTGCCGTTTGCAAAGCGTGTGCGATTTCAGACAATATCACAAACGGTGTGGGCAAACTAAAGGTTTGTGATTGTTGCCTTATCATACACGATTCAAAACCATGAACTGTTTCTGATGAAGTATGCATCATAAACGTTGCACCATAGAATAACGTGTGCGATAGTTGTCATGTACGACGATGTTACGACGGTCCGACATTTCATAATCCTATCCGACACTCATACGACGATTAGCTAATCTTCTTAATTACTTATCGCATACGGTTTGAAAAAAGCGAATGTGTGTGATTGTCTTCTTATCACCACAGAATACCGACTACGATGGCGATGCGAGCACAAACGAGTAGGAGTACTGTATATGCATCTTGGCTCCCTATCCCCGACGGTTTCTGGGTCGTGTGGGAAGGACCCCCTATCTCCCACACTCACTTGGCGACGGTTCCAAATGCTGTTGAGGAAAAGGGTTAAAAACCGTTTGTATAGCACCTCGATGTAGGAGTGGGTACAATACCGAAAAAACTACACCTTTTTCCGGAACCCAAAATATGACTTCCCATATATAAATATTTACCTCTCGACCATTCCGAAACTCCTCGTGGCATCCGGAATCTCATCCGAGACTCCGAACAACATTTTGTTACCACTCATCAAATATCCCAACACTACTCTAGCGTCAAAGAACGTTAAGCATGCGACCCTGCGGGTTCGGGAATTATGTAGTCATGACCGAGACACCTCTCCGGTCAATAACCAATAGCGGGACCTGGATGCCCATATTGATTCCGACATATTTGTAAGTGCATCTAGTGCCCCTTAGTGATTTTGGTGTATTGAAGACTTATAGGTTAAGGGACTAATGCGTTTGTGAGTGTACACATGTCTATAAGTCTATGAGGAGTTTGATATTTACAGAGAAAGTCGACCCCTAAAAATGGATGTCTTCAACTGAAGACTTTGGATTTCTGAAGACTTTCTAAAGACTTTGAAGATGAAGAAATTGGTGTGACCATGATGACTTGATAGTCATGCGAGGAACATGAAGCGTGAAGACTCTTGTTTTCGTAGTTTCATTTTCTCTTTCTTGAGTCATAGGAAACACCGTACTGTTAAAGGGGGTCGAGGAAAAACTAAGGAAAAATTTCCATGTGATGCTGAACTCAAAATCCTACACCTACCAATCCCTTCGAGTGAAGCCATTGGAAATCTCATACAATTCACTCAATTTCTTCAGTGACAGAGATGAAGTTCTTGTGGTCTCTGAGGAACTTGTTCTAACTGAGGAGTTAGGAATTTGCCAGTGCGGATCACCTACAAGTGAGGAACATGATAGCCCTCAGGAATTTCAACCTCGCATTTCCGACCGTTACTGTGCTATGCGCCAGCTGTCCCAAAATATCTACCCACCTAACGGTCATATAATTGAAGGGCATTTATGTCTTATCATGTCGGGCTGCTCCCTAGGCTATAAATAGCCGCCCCTACAACCACTAGCTGGTTGGCTGCTCCGAGAGAAACTGACACTTGTCATTGAGAGCATCCCATCCTCTGAGGACTTTGAGCGAAAATCATCAAGTGAGGAAAACCCAAATCCAAACACCTACAAACCCAAAGTGATTGAGCATCACTGAAGAGATTGATCTTGCATGGATCCGACGCTTGTTACCTTTGAAGACTGTGCATCTTCCAGACGGTTAGGCGTCATGGTCTAGAGCATCCAAGAGGAAATTGTGGATCGATGAGTGACCGAGTTTGTGAAGGTTTGGAAGTCACCTGAAGACTTACCACGAGTGATTGGGGAGGTCTATGTGACCTTAGCTCAAGGAGAATACGGTGAGGACTGTGTGTCCTCAGGTTTAAATACCTAGCCGCTCCAACCAGACGTACAACTGTCACAGCAGTTGGAACTGGTCTACCAAATCATTATCTTCACCAAGCTAACTGGTTCTATTTCCTCAACCCTTCCATTTCCTCATTACTGTGTTGTGTTGTTGTTCCTATCTGTTCGAAGACTTTGACTGAAGACTTTCTCAATTTCCTCAGTTCAATTTCTTCAGTCTGTTTGTCTTTTTCATCCTGTTTTTTTCCTGTGCTTATGCTTTCTGTACTCTGTGTTTGTTTTCTTTTCATCATGATGCCCATGCTTATGTTATGTCATGTATGCATCTGAGTACATATTCCGCTGCAAGTAGTTCTTCGCTTAGGAATTTCCTCACCCTGAAATTCCTCAGTGAAGAATTCATAAAAAATCGCCTATTCACCCCCCTCTAGTCGACTTAACGTACTTTCAATATTCCACGAAGATCTTTTATCGGCTGAACCTTTATGACAAAATACGTAATTCCCTTTGTCTGTCGCTGTGTTACTTGCCCGGGATTTAATCATTTGTATCTCTATACCTAGTTCAATCTCGTTACCGGCAAGTCTCTTTACTCGTTCCATAATACATCATCCTGCAACTAACTCCTTAGTCACTTTGCTTGCAAGCTTATTGTGATGTGTATTACCTAGAGGGCCCAGAGATACCCCTCAGATACACGGAGTGACAAATCCCAATCTTGATTCACGCCAACTCAACAGACACCTTCGGAGACACCTATAGAGCATCTTTATGATCAGCCAGTTATGTTGTGACGTTTGATAGCACACAAGGTATTCCTCTAGTATCCGGGAGTTGCATGATCTCATGGTCGAAGGAACATGTATTTGACATCCAAGAAAGCAGTAGCAATAAACTGAACGATCATATGCTAAGCTAACGGATGGGTCTTGTCCATCACATCATTCTCCTACTGATGTGATCCCGTTATCAAATGACAACACATGTCTATGGTTAGGAAACCTTAACCATCTTTGATCTACGAGCTAGTCTAGTAGAGGCTTACTAGGGACACGGTATTTGTTTATGTATTCACACATGTATTTAAGTTTCCGATCAATACAATTCTAGCATGAATAATAAACCTTTATCATGAATAAGGAAATATAATAATAACCATTTTATTATTGCCTCTAGGGCATATTTCCATCAGAAAAATGCGTTGAAAAATCAAATGTGTGTCCTTCGGTGCATGCTTAGGTCCCACGCAAGAAATGGGAATAAATTTGAAACACCTCAGCACCGTGGGTCGCCAGCAAACATTGAGATACTTGGTTTTGAAATTCCATTAAATTAAAAACTCGTCTGAAATTCATGTAACTTGGCATGCTATCATGGAATGGCACGAAAATGTTGTGGTAAAAAAATTGTCTGATTTGGGGCAGATTTGGGTAAGCTTCTCACAAACCAGAGTTTCTCACAAGAAGCCCCATGGTTCCTGTAGGGGAACGTGTAACCTTTATAGACGAAACGATATTCGTTGCCTCTTTTTGCTTTCAAACTTTTTCAAATGTCAACATAGAACAACAGGAGTATCGTCTTAAATTCTGTAATTTTTGGGGGTTCATTTGGACATTTTTTATAAATTAACTGAGTTTTCTAGGCATTTTATGTGCATAATTCAATTTTGAACTACAGGCACATGCTCTAGTGCGAAAAATGTGTTGAAAAAGCAAATGTGTGTCCTTTGGTGCATGCTTAGGTCCCATGCAAGAAATGGGAATGAATTTGGAATACCTTGGCACCGTGGTTCGCCAGCAAACATTGAGATACTTGGTTTTGAGATTCCAATAAATCGAAAACTCGTCTGAAATTTGTGAAACTTGGCATGCTATCATGGAATGGCACGCAAATGTTGTGGTAAAAAAATTGTCCCATTTGGGGCAGATTTGGGTATAAGAATCTCACAAACCAGAGTTTCTCACAAGAAGCCTCATGGTTCCAGTAGGGGAACGTGTCACCTTTGTAGACGAAACGATATTCGCTGCCTCTTTTTTCTTTGAATTTTTTTCTAGTGTCAACATAGAACAATAGGAATATCATCTTAAATTCTCTAATTTTGGGGGTTTGTTCTGACATTTTTATAAATTAACTAAGTTTTCTATGCATTTTATGTGCATAATTCGAATTTGAACTACACGCACATGCTCGAGTGCAAAAAAATGTGTTGAAAAAAAATCAAATGTGTGTCCTTTGGTGCATGCTTAGGTCCAACGCAAGAAATGGGAATGAATTTGCAACACCTCGAAACCGTCGCTCAACCGCAAACATTGAGATACATGGTTTTTAAATTCTAGTTAATCCAAAACTCGTCTGAAATTGGTGAAACTTGGCATGCTATCATGGAATGGCACAAAAATGTTGTGGTAAAAAAATTGTCCCATTTGGGGCAGATTTGGGTACAAGCTTCTCACAAACCAGAGTTCCTCACAAGAAACATCATTGCTCAGGTAGGGAACGTGTCACCTTTGTGGACGAAATGATATTTGTTGCCTCTTCTTGCTTTAAATTTTTATCTAGTGTAAACATAGAGCAACAAGAGTGTCGTTTTAAAGTTTGTACTTTTCCGCACTTTGTTAGGACATTTTTATATATTAACTGAGTTTTCTTGGCATTTTATGTGCATAATTCAAATTTGAACTACATGCACATGCTCCAGTGCAGAAAAATGGGTTGGAAAATCAAATGTGTGTCATTGGGTGCATGCTTAGGTCCAACACAAGAAATGGGAATGAATTTCGAACACCTCGGAACTATCGCTCGGCCACAAACATTGAGATACATAGTTTTTAAGTTCTAGTAAATCCAACGCTTGTTTGAAATTCATGAAACTTGGCATGCTATCATGGAATGGCATCAACATGTTGTGGTAGAAAAATAGCCTCATTTGGGGCAGATTTGGGCATAAGCTTCTAAAGAACCAGAGCTTCTCACACGAAGCCTCATGGTTCCGGTAGGGAACTTATGACCTTTGTGGACGAAACGATATTGGTTGCCTCCTTTTGCTTTCAATTTTCTGCCTAGTGGCAACGTAGACCAACAAGAGTGTCCTGTTATAATTTGGAATTTTTCCGGGTTCATTAGGACATTTTTATACATTAACCAAATTTTGTAGGCAGTCTATGTGCATAATTGAAATCTGAACTACATGCACTTGCTCCAGTGCAGAAAATGGGTTGAAAAATCAAATGTTTGTCCTTGGGTCCATGCTTAGGACCCATGCAAGAAATGGCACTGGTGCGCGTTGGTCCTAAACAAATGGTTTTTACCCCTTTCCGCGACAGCATTTGGAACCGTCGCCATGTGAGTGTGGGCGATAGGGGGGTCCTTCCCACACGACCCAGAAACCGTTGGGGATAGGGAGCCTTGATGCATACAGTTATCCCTATATAACCGTTTCCGACATCTCGAATATCCCAAACTCTTCATCTTGCTACTCGTTTGTGCTCGCATTGCCATCGCAGTCGGAGTTTTGTGGTTTTACCTAAAACCAGGCAGATTCTAGGCACGGGAGCTTTCCAGGCAGATTCTAGGAAGATTCCAGGCACGGGAGATTTACGATGCCTGGCACATCACAAACAGTTCATGATTATAAACCGTGTACGATAGGTAGACAATCACACACATTTAGTTTTCCCGCACCGTATGTGATAGTGTCATACATCACACATGCTTTGCAAATGGCAACTGTTTGCATGCTTGCACACGTTTCCTCTCTGTGAACTGTCTCAGATTATGGTGTATATCGCAAACATTTGTGTTTTACCAACCGTGTGTGCCGTAATGACCTGCAAAACATAATTTTCCCTAATTTAATTGCTGCTATTTAAAATTGTACCTAATTTAAACTTGAAAGTAGGCTATAGCTTTATTCATATCCATCAGGTTAAAACAACCAATGCATTATTCGATTCACATGTACATATGTTTAAGAATTACAGAAGCACCAAATAAAGAATGATGTACCACGGTTCTATACTTGTACTATTACAGATGGTAAAGAAAGGGGCGACAGACATTCCAGTTGCTGAACGAGGTGAAGCGGAATGGCCCTATTGTGCTCTCCTGGATGCAGAAGGCATGCAGGACTCTAGTCCAACCCCTTGTGATGGCCGGCCGCCAATCATGTAGTTTGAGAGGTAATCTTGAGTAAACTGCTTCAGGATCCACTGCAAAAGAAAAAAGATTCAGATATTGTCATCTAACACAACTCATTACAGGCAGTAAAAAGAAGGCTACAGGGTTCTTACTTACCATCCTTCAGTTCACTGTTGTCTTGCATAAAGTGTAAACAAATAGTTCGATTGACATCTTTTGACCCATTTTAGTAACAATCTTTATCAGTTTCCTCACTTGATGCTGGTTCATGAATATCTCATTGCCCCATACGCAGAAAGGGTCGAAGTGTGGATCTTTGGCAATGATATATGTACATCAAAGCACCAAGTTAATATTAGAAGCTAAACAACAATTGAAAAATGATGTAGTACAACACTCCCCCATCCCATTATATAAGTTTTTATTACATGTATATCTAGATATCATCAGAACATTAAGGTAACACTCTTCCTTGTTGCTATATAGCCTGGGATTGCATATTTAGTCATTCAGTACAATGCATGTTGCTAAACAACAATTGAAAAACGAAAAGGCATGTTAACTGCAATATCCTTAACAGCAACCAAATATCGTAATTCATAGTGGTATTATTGAAACTGTTATTGATGAAATTGAACTGCACGGCAAATAGTTGCACATATAGAGTCATAAGGACATCTCTAGGCGATCCTTAAAAAGTTGAAGGACTAAAACCCTTAGTGGATATATATATACTCCAGCAATTTTGGGCCTTTTTCTAGTCGATCCCCTAAACTTAAGGTTGTAAACTTCAATTTGATCAAGTTCAAAGCAGGTTCAACCGAAAGTAGCATGCATTCAAACATAAACATAGATAGTTTTGCATAACCGAACATAAAACATTAATTTAAACTCAGCTAAACTACTTTCGGTCGAAGTAGAGGTCAAGCCAATCCTTCCTCGTCATGTATGTTGTGCCCCGAGCCGGCTCTGGGCCAGTACCATCGTCGGGGTCGTTGGGGAAGGCACTCCTCCACTCGTTGACCTCGATCTCCTTGTCCTTGGGGCCCACCTCGATGCCCTCCGCACCGCCATCGCCGCCGCCTTCGACCTCGTCATCAGAGGAGAGCATGATAACCTCGCCGCCCTCCGCGCCGCCATCCTCGCCACCTTCGACCTCGTCATTAGAGGAGAGCGTGATAACCTCGCCGCCCTCCACACCGGCAAAGATCGCCCGCTCCGCCTCCACGAGCTCCGGGTGCTGCCGGCGGAGCTCTTGCATGTAGGCCTCATCGACAGCCTCGGCCTCGAGACGCTCCCACGCCTCACAGTCCTCCCGCGCCATAGCCGAGCTCACCACCCTTGGCTCCGGCGGAACGAGGTGGACCGGACGTGTGCCGAAGGGGAAATTGAGCCTAGCCGCCGCGCCGTGGTAGCGGACCTGCCAGCGGTCGTACTCCATGGCCGCGAGCTTGGCTGTGTGGAAGCTACCGAGCCACCGGCGGGTGTGTCTCTCTCGATCTGTAACCTCGGCGACCCACGTCCCCCACCACCGCTTCCGGGCCCTGAGGTAGGAATTCGTCGGCTGCCGGGTCCGGGGGAGGACGGGGAAGTCCTCGAACCGGCGTAGGGACGCGACGGCGGGCGGATCAGGGGACCGGTGATGGTAGATCGGGCCCGCAGAGGACGACGGGGACACCTCGCCGGCGTCGAGCAAAAAGGCCGCGATAAACCTCTTTTCTGCCATTGGCTACTCGAGCTCCCCGGCACACAGGCAGAGGTTGAGGATGGAGGCGCCGGTGATGGCGGTGACCTACCAATGGTTTCGAGGGTTGTGTGTGTCTGTGTGAGCGGAGGTTGTGTTTGAGGAAATATTGCGGCAACTGAAAATTTTACTAGGCGGGAGTAACAAGGCGGGGCTACTGAAAATTTGGATCAAGGGCGAGCGGATATTTTTGAGATTGTGAGGGATGTAGAGGCGGGAGTAAAATTTCAGGGCTACTGAAAATTTGAATCAAGGGACTGAAGCAGAGCGGGAGTAGCAGACATCGCACATGGTCCGCACATACTAATTGTGTGCTATCAAGCATTAAAACCTTCCAGGCGGTAGATATTTTTGAGATTGTGAGGGATGCAGAGGCGGGAGTTTTGGGGGAGCGAGATAGTGTGCTTGACACGCCGGCTGTGGACTCTAGCCAACGCACCTTCTCCTGTAAGCCATAGGCGTACTATACACCGACGGTGCTCCAAGATATTTTGTACTACATCTCACACGGTTGGTGAGAATAAACTGTGTGGGATCTACTTGATTTGAATTACAAAATGGGGTCAAAGTGGCAATGCACGGTGTTTGAATTGCTAGACCTTTTATCTGCAGTGAACATGCAACTGTATGTGTGTCGTAAAAGAATTGGAATTATCCAGGGTTCGTTTGGACATTTCATACATTAAACTGGTTTTCTAGCCATTTCAGGTGCACAATTCAAAATTAAACTACATGCACATGCTCTGGTGCATACAAATTGGTTGAAAAATCAAATTTGTGTCCTTCAGTGCATGCTTAGGTCCCATGGAAGAAATGGGAATGAATTTTTCGGGGTTCGTTTGGCCTTTTTTATACATTAACTGGGTTTTCTAGGCATTTTATGTGCATAATTCAAATTTGAACTACAAGCACATGCTCCAATGCACTAAAGTTGGTTGAAAAATCACATGTGTGTCCTTGGGTGAATTTCTAAGTCCCATGCAAGAGATGGGAGTGAATTTGAAACACCAAGGCACTGTTGATTGCCGGCAAAACGTTGAGATACCTGGTTTTTAAATTCTAGAAAATCCAAAACTCGTCTGAAATTCATGAAACTTGGCATGCTATCATGCAGCGGCATCAATGTGCCGTGGTGAAAATTTTGTTCCATTAGGGGCAGGTTTGGGTATAAGCTTCTCACAACAAGCATGATGGTTTCGATAAGGAACGTACAACCTTTGGGGACGGGACGATATCCGTTGCCTCTTATTGCTTTAAAAAAATTTCTAGTGTCAACATAGAACAACAGGAGTGTTGTGTTCAATCTTGGAATTTTTCGGGGTTCGTTTGGACTTTTTTTATACATTAACTGGGTTTTCTAGGCATTTTATGTGCATAATTCAAATTTCAACTACAAGCACATGCTCCAATGCACCAAAGTTGGTTGAAAAATCACATGTGTGTCCTTGGGTCAATTTCTGGGTCCCATGCAAGAGATGGGAATAAAATTCAAACACCATGGCACTGTTGATTGCCAGCAAAACGTTGAGATGCCTGGTTTTTAAATTCTAGTAAATCCAAAACTTGTCTGAAATTCATGAAACTTGGCATGCTATCATGGAGCGGCATGAAAATGCCGTGGTGAAAATTTTGTCCCATTTGGGGCAGGTTCGGGTATAAGCTTCTCACAACAAGCATGATGGTTTCGATAGGGAACGTACCACCTTTGGTGATGGGATGATATCCATTGCCTCTTGCTTTCAAAAAAATTCTAGTGTCAACATAGAACAACAGGAGTGTTGTGTTCAATTTTGGAATTTTTCGGGGTTCGTTTGGCCTTTTTATACATAAACTGGGTTTTCTAGGCATTTTATGTGCATAATTCAAATTTGAACTACAAGCACATGCTCCAATGCACTAAGGTTGGTTAAAAAATCACATGTGTGTGTCCTTGGGTGAATTTCTAGGTCCCATGCAAGAGATGGGAATGAAATTCAAACACCAGGGCACTGTTGATTGCCGGCAAAACGTTGAGATGCCTAGTTTTTAAATTCTAGTAAATCCAAAACTCATCTGAAATTCATGAAACTTGGCATGCTATCATGGAGCAGCATCAACATGCCGTGTTAAAAAATTTGTCCCATTTGGGGCAGGTTCGGGTATATGCTTCTCAGAAACCAGAGCTTCTCACAACAAGCATGATGGTTTCGGTAGGGAACGTCCCACCTTTGGGGACAAAATGATATCCATTGCCTCTTATTGCTTTCAAAAAATTTCTTGTGTCAACATAGAACAACAGGAGTGTTGTGTCAATTTTTGGGATTTTTCGGGGTTCGTTTGGACATTTTTATGCATTAACTGGGTTTTCTAGGCATTTTATGTGCATAATTCAAATTTCAACTACAAGCACATGCTCCAATGCACCAAAGTTGGTTGAAAAATCACATGTGTGTCCTTGAGTGAATTTCTAGGTCCCATGCAAGAGATGGGAATGAAATTCAAACACCATGGCACTGTTGATTGCTGGCAAAACGTTGAGATGCCTGGTTTTTAAATTCTAGTAAATCCAAAACTCGTCTGAAATTCATGAACTTGGCATGCTATCATGGAGCGGCATGAACATGCCGTGGTGAAGTTTTTTCCCATTTGGGGCAGGTTCGGGTATAAACTTCTCACAAACCAGAGCTTCTCACAACAAGCATGATGGTTTCGATAGGGAACGTACCACCTTTGGTGACGGGACGATATCCGTTGCCTCTTATTGCTTTCAAAAAAAATTCTCGTGTCAATATAGAACAACAGGAGTGTTGTGTCAAATTTTGGGATTTTTCGGTGTTTGTTTGGACATTTTTATGCATTAACTGAGTTTTCAATGAATTTATGTGCATAATTCAAATTTGAACTACATGCACATGCTCCAGTGCATATAAATTGGTTGAAAAATCAAATCTGTGTCCTTGGGTGCATGCTTAGGTCCCATGCAAGAAACACCAGGGCACCGTTGATTGCCGGCAAAACATTGAGATACCTCTTTTTTAATTCTAGTAAATCCAAAACTCGTCTGAAATTCATGAAACTTGGCATGCTATCATGGAGCGGCATCAACATGTCGTGTTAAAAAATTTATCCCGTTTGGGGCAGGTTCGGGTATATGCTTCTCGCAAACCAGAGCTTCTCACAACAAGCATGATGGATTCGGTAGGGAACGTCTCACCTTTGGGGACGAAACGATATCTATTGCCTCTTATTGCTTTCAAAACTTTTCTCGTGTCAACATAGAACAACAGGAGTGTTGTGTCAATTTTTGGGATTTTTCGGGGTTCGTTTGGACATTTTCATGCATTAACTGAGTTTTCAATGCATTTATGTGCATAATTCAAATTTGAACTACATGCACATGCTCCAGTGCATATAAATTGGTTGAAAAATCAAATATGTGTCCTTGGGTGCATGCTTAGGTCCCATGCAAGAAATGGGAATGAATTTCAAACACCAGGGCATCGTTGATTGCCGGCAAAACATTGAGATGCCTCTTTTTAAAATTCTAGTAAATCCAAAACTCGTCTGAAATTCATGAAACTTGGCATGCTTTCATGGAGCGGCATCAACATGCCGTGGTAAATTTTTAGTCCCATTTGGGGTAGGTTTGGGTATATGCTTCTCACAAACCAGAGCTTCTCACAACAAGCATCATGGTTTCGGTAGGGAACGTCCCATGTTTGGGGACAAAACGATATCCACTGCCTCCTATTGCTTGCAAATTTTTTCTCGTGCAACATAGAACAACTGGAGTGTTGTGTCAATTTTTGTGATTTTTTGGGGTTCTTTCGGACATTTTTATGCATTAACTGAGTTTTCAATGCATTTATGTGCATAATTCAAATTTGAACTACATGCACATGCTCCAGTGCATATAAATTGGTTGAAAAATCAAATCTGTGTCCTTGGGTGCATGCTTAGTGTCAGTGTCAAAACCGGCGGATCTCGAGTAGGGGGTCCCGAATTGTGTGTCTAAGGTCGATGGTAACAGGAGACGGGGGACACAATGTTTACCCAGGTTCGGGCCCTCTCTATGGAGGTAATACCCTACTTCCTACTTGATTGATCTTGATGAATATGAGTATTACAAGAGTTGATCTACCACTAGGTCGTAATGGGTAAAACCCTAGAAGTCTAGCCTGTATGACTATAATTGTATATCCTCTACGGACTAAGCCCTCCGGTTTATATAGACACCGGAGGGGACTAGGGTTACACAAAGTCGGTTACAGAGAAGGGAATCTTCATATTTGGTCGCCAAGCTTGCCTTCCACGCCAAGGAGAGTCCCATCCGGACACGGGTAAAGTCTTCGGTCTTTGTATCTTCACAACCCATTAGTCCGGCCCATGTCCAACAGGCCGGACGCCCGAGGACCCCTTCGTCTAGGACTCCCTCAGTAGCCACTGAACCAGGCTTCAATGATGAGGTGTCCAGTGCGCAGATTGTCTTCGCCATTGCAAGGCGGGTTCCCCTTTCCGGATACTCCAAGATAGTCTTCGGACGCAATGAAAGTGTCCGGATCTGCAACACAAGTACCACACACACAACTGCAAAGAGTATAATATTTCACGAGTCCAATCCGCTGACAACTTTTTGTAATGTGACATCACATCTGCCCGGTCATTATTTCGAATCGTTTTCGTCTGCCGTTCCACGTTTTGAGACGCGGTTTTCATTGGCATGTCTTGTTGAAGCAGAGATCATGTCCCCTTATTGTGGGATTCTTATCAATACGGGCGTGGGTAATCAAAACGTGCCATTTGCACAGCCCTTGGGAATAGGCGAGTATTAAGGCGAGTGGGGAGGCGTTTGATATTCACTGCCTTTATAAGGAGATAAGGATTCCCCTTCTTCACCCATGCCTTCTCTTTCTCTGACCTTCCATTCTCGAGCTCCAGCGCCCCAGTCTTCATCATTTTCTCTTCCAGAAAGCACTCAACCATGTCCGAATCTGGAGGGCAAGGCAAGTGGATGGCCTCCTCCGTCAAGGAGAAGGACATCACCAAGCTTCGGGAGGCCGGGTATCTAGCGAAGGAAATCTCTCACCGGCTTCCGGCCAAGGGGCAAGTCGTCCCCATCCCTAAGCCCAACGAGAGGGTGGTGTTCATCCCCCATTTCGTCCGTGGGTTAGGGTTTCCTCTCCACCCTTTTGTCCGCGGACTCATGTTCTAGTACGGGCTAGATTTCCATGATCTAGCCCCAAACTCCTTCCTCAACATCTCAACATTCATTGTCGTGTGCGAGGCCTTCCTCCGCATTCCTCCCCACTTCGGACTATGGCTCAAGATCTTCAATGTGAAGCCGAAGGTGGTGCATGGACAACACGCGAAGTGCGGAGGAGCCATGGTGAGCAAGATGCCCAATGTCACATGGCCTAAAGGCACATTTGTGGAGACTGTCAAGGAGTGGTAGAAGCTGTGGTTTTATATCACAGAGCCTTGCGACGCTACCTAGGCCGCGGCTCCCGAATTCAAGTCTGGTGGCCCAATGCGGCTCACCTCCCGGCTAAAGAAGGGCCTGGACTGGTCTTCGTGAGACGAGCTAATAGCGCTGCAAACGCGCATTCAGAGCATGGTGGACAAGAACGTCAAGCTTGTCAACGTGATCCAGGTGATGCTAGTTTGCCGGATCCTTACATGCCCAAGCCGGACTTGTTATTTATGGGAGTTCGATCCGACCAAGCACCAGACTCTGCAACAGTTCTTCGGAACTACGCATGAGGACATCTGGAAGGTGCTCTTCACGGGCAAGGAGACACTGCCGGCAACGACTGAGGACCGTGGGCATGCCCTAGCCCGTCCTGCCAGCCCGGTAAGTTTTTCCTGTTTCAAGATGCATCCTCTACTTGCTTGTTTAGCAAAGATACTTAGTCTTCACCATTCATTTTTTCACGGCTAGACGAAGAAAAGGCAGAGCGGATTCAGTGCGTGGCTCCGCTGCCCGAGGAACCAGTAATCCGGCTATTGGCGAAGATGCTGCTTCAGGTGCCCTACAAGGCGCCAGAGAAGAAGGCCAAGAAGAAGACCAAGGGGGCCAAGAGTGGCCCTCGCCGCAAGGGCGCTTCGGACAGAACGTCCGAAGACAAAAAGACTCCTTCCTCTGCCGCCGAAGATGACGACGAAGAGGAGGAAGAAACTAGCTCTCCCCCTGAGGGGGGGGGGAGGAAGAAGAGGGCGGCCTCTACAAATCTAGAGGCGGAGGCGCCCAAGAGGGGGAAGGGTCTCCTCGCGGATAACTCCGCGTGGGACGTCGATAGCAGCCCCGAGCGACGCCCCCGAAGCAAGCCCCTGGCCGCATCGTAAGTACTAAAACCCGTATATGTCCATGTATCCGGCCTCTCCTCTTCATGGTATTAATCATGCTGAATTACGCCATTGCAGTCCGGCCCACGACAGCTCCCCGCGATCCTCATCAGGAGGTTCACTGGATTCAAAGGCTATGGCCAGTGAGTCACCACCGGCCGCTAACTCTCCCAAGGCCAAGGGAGACGACGAGGTACTGTCCCAAAGGACCTTCCCAAGCCAGGGAGAGGTTCGACAGGCCGTCAACGTGGCGTCGGAGGGCAAAACCCCGGTCGCCGAACACCTGGGGGAGCAGGTCCCCATGGAGACTGGCGATGGGGGCCGTATTCAGTTTGGCTCTCAGCCGCACACGGTTCCGGAGACCCATACGGCTCCGGAATCCGGCGAGCAGCCTCCTTCGAAAGAAGGAGGTGTGCCTGTCCCGCCGGTGACCTCTGTCCAGCCAGAGGCACCGGATAATCTGCTGGAAGCGCTACGAGGCGCTTCCATTGTGGAGGAACACCGTATCCTTATGGGTACGGTGATTGAGAGGGTTCAGTCCGTCAAGAGTGGACTGACCGAAGCCTGCAGCAGCCTGCTGACCAGGTTTGAGGTAAGCGACGCAAAAGAAAAAAGTCCTAGTATAGACAGTAGCTCCTGAGACACTGTCCGGTGTTCGAAAAAAAAAGCCGGACAGAGGATCAATTAATTTTCGTAGGAAACTAACTAAATATGTCTTATGTGAATAAGCAGGCGTCGTTGCTAGCCGCAACCTCTCAAGCACCCGAGGTCTCCGGACTAAAGCTAAGTCTGGAGCGGGCCGAAGAAGAGCTCGGCCTTGTAAAAAGGTAGCTTGAGGACAAGCAAGGTATGTTGTGGCTAGCTGTTTACTCAGAAAGAATGAATGATGTGTAATGACCGTAATGTCATGGTATTTGTAGGAGCGGCGACCGAGGTCGAGGTCCTTAAAAAGGCCCTGGCCGAACCCAAGGAAAAAGCTGCCAAGGAACAAGCCGCCCGTAAGAAGCTCAAGGCCAGGCTTAATGAGGTCCAGCAAGAGCTCTAGGATGCCGTGAAAAAATGCGAGACCTTGGAGTGCGATGTTTCGGCTCGAGAGAGCGAACTCGCCAAGGCTCGCCAAAGCATGGAAGAGGCCTGGGTTGAAGCCCAGGGCGCCCTCTAGGAGATCCAGGAGGCCAATAAAATCGCGGCGGGTAAGGCGTTTAGTATGCAAAGCAAGTCTGTTAAGAAGAAGTATTTCTTACTAACCCATATTCGGAGTTCTCCAGGGGCATTTGCGGATCTGCCCCGCAGTGTATCTGACGCTGCGGAGTTTTTCCGAGCCGAAGAAGGGAGCTCAACGGAGAAGCTGTTCTGGTCGCAATATCTTGTGCCAGAACATCCAGTGCCCTTTAGCGATCAGCTAAAACAGCTGGTCGAGCTGCATAGGGTGGCCGAGCTAGCCATGAAGGATTTGATAATCCGGCTGTGGCTTGCCGATGCTAACCCAGCAGCTACGTCGGTCTCGTGAAGCGGCTGGTAGATGCCTGCCCTCAGCTGGACGTTGTCAAGCGGTCGGCCTGCATCGAGGGTGCGCGCATGGCCTTCTCCCACGCCAAGGTGTGGTGGGCGAAGATGGATGCCCTCAAGCTTGTGACCAAGGGGTCGCCCGAAGGCAAGGAGCACCGCACGCCCGAGCGGTATTTTGAAGACGTCCTGGAGGGGTCTCGCATTGTGGCGACGCAATGTGCGCAAGACATTATCTTTGAATGAATATATTCATGTTTTCTCCGCCTTGTATGATGAAACAAAGTTGTTATGTAATATAATGTTTGTTTTTTTAAAAAAAATTACCTCCTGTGCGGCCGTGTTGTATGAAATCTGAGAGTTGGCCAGTCGTCGGCTTCTGCCCCCATGTAGGTAGTATGGGGGTGTTCGGGATGGAATCTAAACACTCTTGATCCAATTGTTTGGTCCTTGAAGGAGGTGTTTAGCGCAACGAACCAAGCAATCGGACTATGCGGCTTGAACACCCTCACTTAGCCATAGGAGTTTGACAATAAAAAATTTAGGCGTAGCCCCTAGTATCCGAACTAGGATGTTGTAAACACCTGATCGGGCAAGTACCAATCCTTCGCGTAATGCGGGAAAAATCTCTAAAGATTTGAGACCTCCGAAGAGCTGACCGGCTCTCGCCGCATCATGACAGTCAGTTTTCAGCTTTCTCTACTGAGGTGCTCATCCGAGTAAACCAGGACACAATCGCAGTAGTTCTCCCTTTACTACCTTAGCCGATATAGCAAAACATAAGGTAGCAAGCACAGGAGCCGGGCAACCCAACTATTGACCAAAGACATGATTTGGAGCCAATGCATATAGTGCTAAATTCGGGGTGCCGAACTATACTGTGAAAAGTGTTCGGACTTTGTTGCCGTAGTGCAGGGCGCTATGAAGCCCCTGGCAAATGTGAGACGTACCAAAGTGTACGGGTGCTCTCTGATAAGGTTATCAATAGAAAAAGGAAAACAGAAAAGGAGCAAGGGTAATGAGCCAGGGCCGCAGAATTTGGGCCGCAAACTGTTTACATTATAATTTGATTAATACGTCAAAGCGCATTGATACAAATAGTGCAATAAGCAACGGGCTAAGCCCCAACCAAGGGAGAGCTGCGCGTGGGTCCTGAAAACAGGTAGAGTGATCGTTAAAGAAACCACCTAGAAATTCCCCTATACGTCTGTGCTTCTTGCCATCTTGGCGTATTTATCCTTTGAAAGGACCGGTGATCAGGCCATCAGGGAAGGTCTATGGGAAAGAAACCTGAAAAGGAGAAAAAGGAAATAGTGAAAGTATATGTGTCCGGGGGTGGTCGAGCCATATTGTGGATCACAAGCTAGTTATGCCTCCGTCTATGTCCATGGTATTTTGAGTGAGTAGGTATGGACGCGCGGTGCGAATGCCTTCACTTGATTGGGGCTGGGACGGAGGCCAAATTGCTAGTCAAGTTCTTGACGAGCCGAGATTTCCTGCTGCAGAATAGTCCGGACCCTCTTGATATTGTCTGGGAGCTCGGCCGCTGAATTAAGGTTCTTCTTGAAAAGGCCGCTCTGTACTTCTGCTGCTAAGGCAGCGGTTTGCTCCTCAGTGCAGAGCAAGCGTTTCGTGTTTCCGTTAATTGTTATGACGCAGTGTGGTCCGGGCATCTTGAGCTTGAGATAAGCATAGTGAGGCACCGCATTGAATCGAGCAAATGCGATTCGTCCGAGGAGTGCGTGATAACCGCTGCGAAAAGGGACGATATCGAAAATTAGCTCTTCGCTTTTGAAGTTGTCCGGAGATCCGAAGACGACCTCTAGTGTGATTGAGCCCGTACAGCGGGCCTCTACACCTGGTATGACTCCTTTAAAGGTAGTCCTTGTGGGCTTGATTCGTGATGGATTGATGCCCATTTTGCGCACTGTATCCTGATAGAGCAGGTTCAGGCTGCTGCCGTCGTCCATGAGTACTCGCGTCAGGTGGAATCCATCAATTATTGGGTCAAGGACCAATGTGGCTGGGCCGGGATTGAAGGTGATCGGGCATGATGACCATGGATTAAATTTTGGGGCGACTGGCTCTATCGCATAGACGTCCCTGAGTGCGCGCTTCCGCTCCCTCTTGGGGATGTGGGTAGCGTATATCATGTTTACCGTTTTGACCTGAGGGGGAAATTTCTTCTGCCCCCCTCTATTCGGTGGTCGGGGCTCCTCGTCATCGTCCTCGCTTTGCGATCCCTTCTCCTTGTTTTCGGCATTTAGTTTGCCGGTCTGTTTGAAAACCCAACAATCTCTGTTGGTATGATTGGCTGATTTGTCTGGGGTGCCATGGATCTGGCACGGACGGTCGAGTATGCGGTCCAAACTGGATGGTCCTGAATTGTTTCTTCTATATGGCTTCTTCCGTTGACCGGACTTGGGCCCGCTGAATCCGGCGTTGACTGCAGCGTCATCGGTGTTATCACCATTGCTTCGACGTTTGAACTTATTGTGTCGGAGCTTGCCGTTGGTGTTTTTGACCTCGGAGGTGCCCACTTCGCCTGCCGTGTTTTTGCTATGGGCCAGCCAACTATCCTCACCCGCACAAAAGCGGGTCATGAGTGCCGTGAGGGCTACCATGGACTTCGGCTTTTCTTGGCCGAGGTGGCGAGCCATTCGTCATGGATGTTGTGTTTAAAGGCCGCTAGGGCTTCGGCATCCGGACAGTCGACTATCTAGTCCTTTTTAGTTAGGAACCTAGTCCAGAATTTCCCGACTGACTCTCCGGGCTGTTGAACTATGTGACTTAGGTCATCGGCATCTGGTGACCGGACATATGTACCTTGAAAGTTGTCGCGGAAGGCGTCTTCCAAATCCTCCCAGCTGCCAATAGAGTTTTTAGGCAGATTGTTTAACTAGTGCCGAGCTGGCCCTTTGAGTTTTAACGCGAGGTATTTGATGGCGTGGAGATCATCTCCACGGGCCATATGGATATGGAGAAAAAAATCCTCGATCCACACCGTGGGATCAGCTGTTCCATCGTATGATTTGATATTCACGGGTTTAAACCCTTCTGGGAATGTTCCATTACTTCGTTAGTGAAGCAAAGGGGGTGTGTGGCGCCTCTATATCGGGCCACATCGCGACGTAGCTCCGATGGAGTCCGTCTGCGGTTTTCGGCCTGGGCGTGACAAGTTTTGTCACGTCCGAATAGATAGCCGTCACCATGTGTTGGGGCACGTCCTGGTATGTCCTGCTCTACTTTCCAGGTCCTGCCGAAGGTCATATGTATAACCCCGAGCTGTTTTATCTCTGCCTTTACGGCGAGGTGGGGCGATCTGGTGTTCGGCTTGATTTGCCACTTTGTCCCGACCACGTGGTGGTCGGTCAGCCGCATTACGTGATGATGGTATGGGCTCCGGTGCCTCATCATCAAACTGAGGTAGCAATTTGCGCTTCGGGTAACTTTTGGCTGGGCGCTTAAGGCCGTATTCTTCGGCTCCCAGGACATCAGTCCATCTATCATTTAGCAGATCTTGATCAGCTTGAAGCTGCTGCTGCTTCCTTTTCAGGCTCCTTGGAGTGGCTATTAGCTGACGCTTAAAGCGCTCCTGCTCGAGGGGTTCCTCAGGCACGATAAAATCCTCGTTGCCGAGGCTTGCCTCCTCCTCGGAGAGCGGAAGATAATTACTGTCCTCCGAGTCTTCGTTTATGGCCTGTTCGTCGGGGCTGACTTGCCCATCTTCTCGTTCTTCTTGTTCGGAAGTTGCTTCAACAGTGTCTTCATTATCTTCGGCACCGTCCGGAGTATTATCTTCTCCTGTGCCGGTGTTACTATCTTTGCTGCGGCGCAATTTTGAGCGGCGCCGTTGACGCCAGCGCTTTAGTGGTATCTCAGGAGGTTTATCCTCGACTGGATCCTTCTTGTTATTGCCCTTGTTCTCTTAAGGTGTGTCCACCATGTATACGTCATACGAGGAGGTGGCCGTCCAACGTCCGGTAAACGGCGGGTTTTGGGCCTCCTCTTCTCCGGCATCGACGTCCATGCCGTCGATGTCTTCGGAGCCGTAATCGAGCATGTCAGTTAGGTCTTCGCCCGTGGCTATGAAGTGGGCGGTGGGTGGGAAGTGAAATTCCCCGTCATCGGCCTCCAGTTCGAACCGGATAGTGTTCGGCTACGAGCCCCCCGCTAAGGATAGTGCTCTTAACGAGTTTAACACGTCGCCCAAAGGCGAGTGCCGAAAAATGTCCGCGGAGCTGAATTCAACGATCGATGACTGATCGAGCTTGACGCTTGTGTACGCACATGGTTCGGAGCCTATAACCGGAAACGAGTCCGAGGCTCCGGTAACACAGATTCCACTCGAGGTTGGGTCTGTGTGCGGCTCTGACGCCGCCAGGACTACGACATCCGTGGCGGGGTTGAGCTTCCCGTCTTCGGATGGCGCGATCTGCTCCGGATCTAAGGCCAGAGCAGTCACAGGTGCTATCTCCTGGGTGTGCTCCGATGACAGATTTAAGTCATGTTCATTGTGGTGACGGGAAGCGGCTGCCGTGGTCTCGAATCCGTCGAAGATCAAGTCTCCGCGGATATCCACGACGTAGTTCAAGCTCCCGAATCTGACGACGGCCAGGGGCGTAGCTGTCGATCTGCTCCAGATGGCCAAGCGAGTTGGCCCGCAGTGCGAAGCCGCCGAATACGAACATCTGTCTAGGGAGGAAGACTTCCCCTTGGACAACATTGTTGTAGATGATTGAAGGATCCATCGAACCTTTTGAGGACGGCACAGTGGAACTCTCAATGAAAGAAGCAATGTCGGTGTCAAAATCGGTGGATCTCCGGTAGGGGGTCCCGAATTGTGTGTCTAAGGTCAATGGTAACAGGAGACAGGGGACACAATGTTTACCCAGGTTCGAGCCCTCTCTAAGGAGGTAATACCCTACTTCCTGCTTGATTGATCTTGATGAATATGAGTATTAGAAGAGTTGATCTACCACGAGATCGTAATGGCTAAAACCCTAGAAGTCTAGCATGTATGACTATAATTGTATATCCTCTAGGGACTAAGCCCTCCAGTTTATATAGACACTGGAGGGGACTAGGGTTACACAAAGTCGGTTACAGAGAAGGGAATCTTCATATTTGGTCGCCAAGCTTGCCTTCCACGCCAAGAAGAGTCCCATTCGGACACGGGTAAAGTCTTCGGTCTTTGTATCTTCACAGCTGATACGTCTCCGTCGTATCTACTTTTCCAAACACTTTTGCCCTTGTTTTGGACTCTAACTTGCATGATTTGAATGGAACTAACCCGGATTGACGCTGTTTTCAGCAGACTTTCCATGGTGTTATTTATGTGCAGAAACAAAAGTTCTCGGAATGACCTGAAACTCCACGGAACATATTTTTGGAAAATATTAAAAATACTGGAAGAAGAATCCACGTCAGGGGGCCCACACCCTGTCCACGAGAGTGGGGGCGCGCCCCCTGCCTCGTGGGCCCCCTGACGCTCCACCGACCTCACTGCACATTATAACATACCTATTAGGCACTATGAAAAAGAAGAAAAATTGCTGCCCACTGCTTATTTAGATTATAAGAGTATGGTAGTGCATGACTTTATTGTTAAGAATAGGGAAGGGGCGCTTAAATACAAATTGTTCTTTGATAAACATCACCCTGAGACTATTACCTTGCCTGCTCCCTCCTTGTTTAATTTATCTGCCTAGGTGACCATGTTCTTGAGCTTGCATGTCAAACTTATATGGTTCCAAGTAGTTCTAATTCATGATATAGTCTCTAGGCACTTGTAGGAGTAGTTGCTATCAATTTTGTTGAGCTTGGTTCACTTTTGTTTGAAGTTACTAAAAATTTCAGAATTTTTCAGAAAATAATGAAGAGATTTTTGAGGGGTTCGTCGAGCTGAAGCTCGAAGGAAAAGCAGAGTGAAGAAGCATAGAGGCCCAAATATAATTTGCCTCGCACCGCGGAGGTTCGGCTGTGTGAATGGCCTTCCGATGATTTCTTGAGAGCAGCCGGGATATATGATGATTTTTATGAATTGGCTGAGAATGCAGGCCTCACCGACTTCCTCCGCGACCAACGCGAACAGTATCTCTTACTCACCAATACTTTTGTGCAAAACTTCTACTATTATCCTAAGGAATCACCTGCTTCGGTAGAGTTTCATTTATATGATGTGGTTAAGAAGATGCCACTAGATGAATTTTGGAAGGTTTGCAAAATACCTTTCGAGGGTAGTTTAGAGGAACCACATCGTAAAGATGTGGACGGGTTTATTGACACTATTACTGTAGGGGAAACTAGGAAGGTTTCCGATGCAAGAATCACTAGCATACATTTTCCTGTTTTACGCTACTTTGCCATATTTGCTAGTCGTTGCTTAATTGGTCGCGGAAACTGTGGAAACCTTAGTGTTTCTGATATTATCATTTTGTTCCATGGTTTATTCTCCGATAACACTGTTAGTATGGGCGGTATTATTGCTAAACGGTTAAGTTTGAACCGTACAAAGGGCCCCATCTTTGGAGGTATTTACGCTTCACGCCTCGTTGCACATTATAACATACCTATTAGGCACTATTGAAAAGAAGAATTTTTTTTGCCCACTGCTTATTTAGATTATAAGAGTATGGTAGCACATGACTTTATTGTTAAGAATAGGGAAGGGGCGCTTAAATACAAATTGTTCTTTGATAAACATCACCCTGAGACTATTACCTTGCCTGCTCCCTCCTTGTTTAATTTATCTGGAGGCCATTCACGCCTACCGGAACCCTACACCACCACGGAGCCGGAACCACAATTTGAACCTCCACGACAGTCTAATTACCAGTGGGATCCGGAGACGATTGCCAACCAGTGGCAATCAGGGTCTTCTTCATCTCAGTACGACCCTGGCTACAACTATGGATATCCGCCAGGCCATCCGTGGCAATAAACCAACTTAGGCCAAAAGCCTAAGCTTGGGGGAGTACGTATTTCCCACCGACATTACATTTATGTTCACACGCACTCATTGCTAGATGTCGGTGCTCATACTTTTTCATTGTAAAATCCATGCTAGTTTATTTTTTTGCTGGAGTGGTAATAATTAAAAATAAAACCCAAAAAGATTTCCCGTTCTTCTTCTGCTTGTTGGGAGCTTTCCCGTGTAAATAGTTTTATTTCTTTTTTTCCTTGGGGGTCGATAGGAGAAGACCATAATGAAATTGTTGAAGTGGCTCTTATATGCATCATTGTTTATTTAACCAAGAGCCCATATTGCCTTGTCTTCTCCTGTTGATTGAATGCTCGCAGATTCCATCTTAGTCCAATGCACATGCACTCTTATTATTTTCACATCGTTCGGTCGTGAAAGTGAAAGGCAATTATGACGATATATGATGGACTGACTGAGATGAGAGAAGCTGGTATGAACTCGACCTCTCTTGTTTTTGTAAATATGATTAGTTCATCGTTCTTAATTCAGCCTATTATGGATAAACATGTTTGCCATGACAATTAGAGATCATAGTTGCTCGTGCCATGCTTGATTAGCTATGAGTTATAATGGTTTACCTTGCGTGCCAACATGCTATTAAAATGGTTGTGATGTGGTATAGTGGGGTGGTATCCTCCTTTGAATGATTTAAGTGACTCGACTTGGCACATGTTCACACATGTAGTTGAAACAAATCAACATAGCCTTCACGATATTTATGTTCATGGTGGATTATATCCTACTCATGCTTGCACTCAATGTTTATTAATTTTAATGCATGTTCATGACTGTTGTCGCTCTCTAGTTGGTCGCTTCCCAGTCTTTTGCTAGCCTTCACTTGTACTAAGCGGGAACACTGCTTGTGCATCCAATTCCTTAAACCCCAAAGTTATTCCATATGAGTCCACTATACCTTCCTATATGCGGTATCTACCTGCTGTTCCAAGTAAATTTGTATGTGCCAAACTCTAAACCTTCAAATGAAATTCTGTTTTGTATGCTCGAATAGCTCATGTATCAACTAGGGCTGTCTGTATCTTCCATGCTAGGCGGGTTATTCTCAAGAGGAGTGGACTCCGCTCCTCACTCACGAGAAAATGGCTGGTCACTGGGATGCCCAGTCCCATGCTTTATGCAAATCAAATCAAAATAATTGCAAACAAAACTCCCCCTGAGACTGTTGCTAGTTGGAGGCGCTCGTTGTTTCGAGCAAGCCATGGATTGATGCTTGTTGGTGGAGGGGGAGTATAAACTTTACCATTCTGTTTGGGAACCGCCTATAATGTGTGTAGCATGGAAGATATCGCCATCTCTTGGTTATTATGTTGACAATGAAAGTATGCCGCTCAAAATATTATTTATCTTTATTTCAAAACCGAGCTCTGGCACCTCTACAAATCCCCGCTTCCCTCTGCGAAGGGCCTATCTATTTACTTTTATGTTGAGTCATCACCCTCTTATTAAAAAGCACCAGCTGGAGAGCGCTGCTGTCATTTGCATCCATTACTGTTAATTTATATTGGGTATAACTATGACTGGATCTCTTTTACCATGAATTACAATGTCTAGTCAGTCCTTGATCTTTAAAGGTGCTCTGCATTTATGTTTTGCGGTCTTAGAAAGGGCTAGCGAGATACCATCTTATTATATCATATTATGATTGTTTTGAGAAAGTGTTGTCATCCGAGATTTATTATTATTGCTCGCTAGTTGATTATGCCATTGATATGAGTAAACATGAGACCTAAGTGTTATTGCGAATGTGGTTAGTCATAATCTTTGCTGAAAACTTGAATGCTGGCTTTACATATTTACAACAACAAGAGCAAACAGAGTTTGTAAAAGTTTTTCTTTATCACTTTCAGTTTATCAACTGAATTGCTTGAGGACAAGAAAAGGTTTAAGCTTGGGGGAGTTGATACGTCTCTGTTGTATCTACTTTTCCAAACACTTTTGCCCTTGTTTTGGACTCTAACTTGCATGATTTGAATGGAACTAACCCGGACTGACGCTGTTTTCAGCAGACTTTCCATGGTGTTATTTATGTGCAGAAACAGAAGTTCTCGGAATGACCTGAAACTCCACGGAACATATTTTTGGAAAATATTAAAAATACTGGAAGAAGAATCCACATCAGGGGGCCCACACCCTGTCCACGAGGATGGGGGGCTCGCCTGCCCCCTGGGCGCGCCCCCTGCCTCGTGGGCCCCCTGACGCTCCACCGACCTCAACTCCAACTCCATATATTCGTGTTTGGGGAGAAAAAAATCAGAGAGAAGGATTCATCGCGTTTTACGATACGGAGCCGCCACCAAGCACTAAAACCTCTTGGGAGGGCTGATCTGGAGTCCGTTCGGGGCTCCGGAGAGGGGAATCCGTCGCCGTCGTCATCATCAACCATCCTCCATCACCAATTTCATGATGCTCACCGCCGTGCGTGAGTAATTCCATTGTAGGCTTGCTGGACGGTGATGGGTTGGATGAGATCTATCATGTAATCGAGTTAGTTTTATTAGGTTTTGATCCCTAGTATCCACTATGTTCTGAGATTGATGTTGCTATGACTTTTCTATGCTTAATGCTTGTCACTAGGGACCGAAGTGACAATAATCGAGACCACTCCCGGTGATCACCATAGTTTGAGGAGTTCATGTATTCACTATGTGTTAATGCTTTGGTCCGGTACTCTATTAAAAGGGGGCTTGATATCCCTTAGTTTCCATTAGGACCCCGTTGCCACGGGAGGGTAGGACAAAATATGTCATGCAAGTTCTTTTCCATAAGCACGTATGACTATATTCGGAATACATGCCTACATTACATTGATGAATTGGAGCTAGTTCTGTGTCACCCTATGTTATGACTGTTACATGATGAACCGCATCCGGCATAATTCTCCATCACCGATCCAATGCCTACGAGCTTTTCACATATTGTTCTTCGCTTATTTACTTTTCCGTTGCTACTGTTACAATCACTACAAAACCCAAAAATATTACTTTTGCTATCGTTACCGTTACTTCCATATTACTTTGCTACTAAATACTTTGCTGCAGATACTAAGTTATCCAGGTGTGGTTGAATTGACAACTCAACTGCTAATACTTGAGAATATTCTTTGGCTCCCCTTGTGTCGAATCAATAAATTTGGGTTGAATACTCTACCCTCGAAAACTGTTGCGATCCCCTATACTTGTGTGTTATCAACAGCCCATTAGTCCAGCCCATGTCCAATAGGCCGGACGCCCGAGGACCCCTTAGTCCAGGACTCCCTCACTTAGGTCCCATGCAAAAAGTGGGAATGAATTTCAAACACCAGGGCACCGTTGATTGCCGACAAAACATTGAGATGCCTGGTTTTTAAATTCTAGTAAATCCAAACTCATATGAAATTCATGAAACTTGGCATGCTATCATGGAATGGCACCCGGCATGATGTGGTATTTTTCGTGTCCATTTTGAGAGAAGGCGCACTCGAATAATGACAGCCAACAAAGGCATTTTGAAAAAATAGCTGCCACTTTAATATCTCAAATGTTTGTATAATTCAAATCGTGTGCATCCTGTTAACTATTCACGTGACGCCACGTGTCTTGGTTTTAATGGCTGTAGGAGGGGCCATGTGGATAGCTGCTTGACCTTGACTGAACGGGACGCGTGCGAGCGCAGTCAGGTGCGCAGGCTGACCGAGAGGTGTGCAAGCTGTCCTCCAATGCGTAGGCTCACCGGGAAGCATGCGAGTTGTACGCTGCGCAGGCTCACTGGGAAGTGAGCCCTTTGACTTCCATGGCCGCCCGCCTTCGTCTCCATTAATGGCGCCCGAGCCGCTGTTTAATAAGGGCGGCCTTACTGTTCGCCTCCCATTCCCCTCCCCCCAGACCTCCACTGCCATGGTGCAGAATGATCATCTGCCACTAGTCTTCAAGTTTGGTGAAGTCGACTCCTAGCCGGAGGAGATAGAAAATAAGGAGGAATGGGGCTTCATGGACATGGCCCAGAACAAGTTGGCCGTGGCGGTTTGCTGCCCCCGCTCCGTCCCAGCTCCCATCACCGCACCCGCGGCAGTGACCATCCCCGTAGCATTGATGGGCTGGTCGCCGAGCACTATCGCAGAGATGGAAGCCGCGGGCGTCAGCGAGGTCTCCGCGGACCCGCGCGAGCTCGTGTACATGCCAGCGCCAGCGCCCGTGCTCGTGCCCGTGCGCACCCCTCCACCCACCGTGGCGCTGGGCCCCGTGCGTTTGGCTGCACCCGCCGCGCCCGTGCGCACCCCTCCACCCACCACGGCCCCGGTCCCCGTGCGTTTGGCTGCACCCGCCGCGCCCGTGCCCGTGCGCCCCCACCCCCTCAGCGGCATGGGACGCTGCCGTCGAACGCTACCTCTTAACGGCGCCAGTTGCCGTCCTCCCGCGCCCCGCCCGTCGATCGCGTGACGACATGATGTTTGATTTACAAGTGAAGAACATTTTGTGCTGCCTTGAAGACTTCAACAACGGCGTCACGGAGGACGACAACGACAACGACGGCGCGGCACGCCACCTCCGCCGCCACCGGAAATATTTTTTTGGGGTTTAATACTGTATCTTGAATTCTCGATCATATGAATATAAATTTGCAGTGTGACTAAATGAAAGATATGGTTTGAAAGAACTTGCATTTTTCTCACACAACAAATAATAAAGCGATGAAATGAACTTCAGCTCAACCACTCGTCAGCGTTGGAAACACTGGCTTTGAACCAGAAGTGATTCTCTGGGAAGGGCCAGCTACTGTCAATCTCGAGACCAACGCAGGACTAATCATCGAGGCTGAAGCGGCCTATGTTAGGACCCATATTGGGACGGTAGGGAAGCATAGTAATGTCCGAGGTATAGATACAGTTGCTTCTCGTAAATGGTAGTAACATTGTGTCAACAGCAGCTGGATCGCCTTCCACCATCATTGGATAGTTTTGTCCAAGGAAGAGCGAGTTTCCTCCAAGACTTTCAATACTGAACCAGGGAGAAGGTGTTGGCGCTAGTAGACTAGTATCCATCCCGAATACCCTGCAACGGATGTTGGATTTGGTTTGGAGAGTGCAACCATACGAGACAACACCTGCTTCCTTAGTAACATCAGCAGTGCCCCGTATACAGACAAGAAGAGGTGATCCATCGGAATAAGTTGCCAGGTGCCACTGAGTATATGGGTCCTGCTCGTCCTCATGCTCGTGAATAAAATATTCAAGCATAGGTGGTGGAATGTTCAAGGACCATGGAAACACAAGAAGGTTAATTAGTAAAGGGAAACTAGCTAACCCGCATGCCTGTGGATGAAACAATTATAATTACGGTGGAAGACAAACGTACAGAAATCATAAGGATTCCATGCAAAACAGTGCCACGAGTTGTGGCAGCATACACAAGACTCTCGTATTGAATTGCATCACAGTACTCATCTGTGTATAGAAACTGATTTTTGAGCAATATCCATTGAGTCGAACCATGAAGGACGGCAACAAGCTTGTCGAAGATAGCGACAACATAAGCATTCCTATAACCCCAAGAGCGGTTGGGAACTTGACAAATTGCTATCTTCCGTAGACGACATTCAGCATGATCGTATTTGAACTCACGTAGAATACCGGTGTACTTAACCTCTGGGCAGTCGTCTGAGATTTTTCGAAGTGGAACCCGGTGACGAGTGTACACATTCACAAGTTCCCACTCGCAGTTGTACCCAATATAAATAGCCCAATCTCCATTTGCGCCTGCCCAAGCCTTTCCCTCAAGCGATGACATCTTAACATAATACGTATCATTATCAAGCGGCATCAACTTACACAAGGCGAGGCTTCCCTCATCCCCGCGCCAGTCAGCAGGGTCATGGCGAAGAAGATAGGGGAGATCAAACCGCTCTTGGACCCTTGGGTTCCTTGTAATGATGTTATTAGTTGAGTCGAGAATGGTCTTGAACGAACCTGCCATGCTAGCCGAGGTGATGACGTCGCACCGACAATTGAGTTCCTCTACCGCGTCATCATTCAGATCAGGGCAAGAATAATGGGGTCATTTCCGGCTTGTTCCCTCCATAGAGAAGACAATCAATTAATGGAAGAAGTAAGGGTGAAGGCAAATGGAGGAGGGAGGAAGAGCTAGCGTGCGACAACACTTCCATATCGAGAGGGAAAGGCGAAGAGTCAGTGGACGGTTGCCACGGTACACGAAGAGGCGCCTGGGGAGCGAACGGTTGCTACAGAGGTCACACACTGACGACAAGGGCCGAGTGAACCGCATGCAATCCCATCGCACAACACACACGTCTTGTTAAGTTGAACCGTTGATGTTCTCTTGTGTCAACGCAAACAGTTCATCCGAGTGAACCGCATGCCGTATATCGCACACACCTTGATCTGGCTGACCGTTTCTTTTGTGTTGCCTAATCACAAACAGTTCATCCGAGTGAACCGTATGCTATATATCGCACACACCTTCATCTGGCTGCACGTTTCTTTTGTGTTGCCTAATCACAAACAGTTCGTCCGAGTGAACCGTATGCTGTGTATCGCACGCGCCTTCATCTGGCTGCCCGTTTTTTTGTTCCTCCTCATCGCAAACAGCTAATTGAACTAAACAGTATGCCCTTCATCGCACACGCAACTAAAATCTGAACCGTGTTTGATGCATCCTCCATCGCAAACATTTTCACCTTTTTTTTGATGGTTTTCATACACCACCGTTTGCGATTATTGCATCGCACACAGTTTCTCGAAGGGTCTCTGATCGTAGTGTCGCGTTAGCAGCATCCTGCAGTAGTGTGGGAATGAATTTCAAACACCCCGGCACCGTTGCTTGCCGGCAAACGTTGAGATACTTGGTATTTAAATTCTAGTAAATCCAAAACTTGTCTGAAATTCATGAAACTTTTCATGCTATCATGGAATGGCAGCAACATGTTCTGGTAAAAAAATTTGTCACATTTGTGGCAGGTTATGGTATACACCGCTCACAAACCAGAGCTTCTCACCAAAAGCCATGTGGTCCGGTAGGGAAGGTGTGTCACCTTTTCGAACGAAACAACATCTGTTGCCCCTTCTTGACTTTAATTTTTTTCTAGATACAAATACACCGACAGGAGTGTTATGTTAAATTTTGGAATTATTTGGGGTTCGTTTGGACATTTTTATACATTAATCGAGTTTTCTAGGCATTTTATGTGCATAATTCAAATATGAACAAAAGGCACATGCTCCAGTGTAGAAAATTTGGCTGAAAAGTCATATGTGTGTCCTTGGGTGCATGCTTAGGTCCCATGCAAGAAATGGGAATGAACTTCAAACACCTGGGCATCATGGCTCGATCGATAACATTGAGATACTTGGTTTTAAAATTTTAGTAAATCCAAAACTCGTCTGAAATTCATGAAACTTGGCATGTCCTATCATGGAACGGCACCAAATGCTATGTTATTTTTCGTGTCCAATTTGATAGAAGGCGCACGAATTAACAGCCAACAAAGGCATTTTGAAAACAAATAGCTACCTCATTATATCTCAAAAATTTGTATAATTTAAATCGCGGGCGTTCTGCTAACCATTCACGTGACGCCACGCGTCAAACTTGTAATGGCTAGGAGGTGCCGTGCGGACAACTGCTTGAGTAGACGGGAGGCCTGCGAGCGCAGTCCGCTGCGTAGGCTGGCAGGGAGGCGTGTAAGCAGTCCACCGATGTGCAGGCTCACCGGGAAGCGTGCAAGCTGTGCGGTGCGCAGGCTCACTAGGAAGCGAGCTCTTTCACTTCCATGGCCGCGCGCCCCCCTCAGCGTCATGGGACACCACCGTCGGCCACTACATCGCAGCGCCCACGCAGCACGCCGCCTCCACCGCCGCCGCAATTAGTATCTCGATGGTATATGAATATAAAGTCACAACATTACTGAATGAAACCTATGATTTGAATGTACAGAATTATCAAATATATTAAAAAACATCAATGGTTTTCAAATTTAAAACACTCATCACAAATGATTTAGATAGAACACCCGTATGCAAACCGACATCTTCCTCAGTAAGCCAAGGGAAAATTTGCCGCTCAGGATTTGTGCATCACTTCATCGCAAATGTATTAGATAGAACATGCGTATGGAAAGCGAGAGCTATGGTCCTTCCCCACTAAGCCAAGGGTAAATTTGTCGCACAGGATCTGTGCATCTCTTCGTCGCAAACAGTTCAGATGAACATGGTATGCAAAGCGAGAGCTATGGTTCCATCACCACTAAGCCAAGAGAAAATGCGATGCACAAGATTTGTACATCCCTTCAACGCAAACCGTTTTTTTCTGATGACCCGTGTGCAACCACGTAGAGACAATTTGGTAAGATTTGCATCTGTCATGTTGGGTATATTGCCATTTGTCAAGCTGGAAAGATTGGCATTTGTTGATCTAGTATAATTGCCCTTTGTCAACCTTGTAACCATGCCATTTGTCAAAATTTGCAGCTAAAAATCACAAGCACTATCGAATTTTGCAACTAAAATTCAGTAATCATAGATTTCATTCATAGATGAAGTAGTCGTTCTCTATACAAACAATTCAACTCGATAGCTAAACCGACCAATCTTTTCCACAATTGTTGCTAACCACGTACTGAAATAGCTAGTTCAACTATATATACTAGCTAATTTTAAGTACGTAGTACAGTTCAACCACATCCATAGTCAGATGAACTGGAAAAATAGCCCCAAATACTACTACTACGGAGGGGCTTTGTACTACTTCCATTAGCCTCTCCTCTGCCGAGCGCGCTCAGTAAGAGGTAGAGGAGGAGGAGCCTACCAACGAGCTGGACAACTACAATACAGTGCCTGCCGCTGCTGCACCTTCAGTGGCGCTCAGCTCGAACGCCCTCTGCCGCTCCAGGCGACCCTTCTCGAAGCGGCGGGACTCCTCGTAGTTCTCCTCATTCCTCGCCTTTACGGCAGCGTGTGCTGCGGCCACGACGGTCGTAAGCCTCTTTGCATGCTCGACGAAGCACTCCTCCTCCTCGCGCAACTGGATGTAGCGTGCAAGGTCGCTGATGCACGTGCGGGCCTCCACCTCCGCCTCCCACCTTCGGGCAACGGTGGCGGAGCGGGTGATGACCCTGGCGGTTGACGGTGGGCTGGTGACCACGGCGGCCGATGATGGGGTGGCGGCCACGACCACCACCTCCCACCTTCGGGGCGTGGTGGCGGAGCGGGTGATGGCCACGGTTCCCGACAGTGGGGTGGCGGCCACCCACCTCCCACCTTCGGGCCGCGGCGGCCAAGCGGACGATGGCCCTGGCTTTCGACGGTGGTGTGGCGGCCACGGTGGCAGACGGTGGGGTGGTGGCAATGATACGTCTCCGTTGTATCTACTTTTCCTAACGCTTTTCCTCTTGTTTTGGACTCTAATTTGCATGATTTGAATGAAACTAACTCGGACTGACACTGTTTTTAGTAGAACTACCATGGTGTTGTTTTTTGTGCAGAAAAAAAGTTCTCGGATTGGAACGAAACTTTGCAAGGATTTTTTATATAATAAAAGAAAAATACTAGTGCCAAGAACCACCGGAGGGGGCCCCTGGGTGAGCACAACACACTAGGGTGCCCCCTTAGGCGTGGCCAGGTGGGTTGTGCCCACCTGGTGGCCCCGCAGACCCTGAATCCAACTCCATAAATACCAACTTTTCTAGAAAAAAATCAGGGAGGAAGAATTATCTCATTTCGTGATACAGAGCCGCCGCCACCTCCTGTTCTTCATAGGGAGGCTAGATTTGGAGTCCGTTTTAGGCTCCGGAGAGGGGGATCATTGATCTTCGTCATCACCAACCATCCTTCATCGCCAATTCCATGATGCTCCCCACCGGGAGTGAGTAATTCCTTCGTCGGCTCACTGGTCGGTGAGGAGTTGGATGAGATTCATCATGTAAGCGAGTTAGTTTTGTTAGGGCTTGATCCCTGATAACCCACAAGTATAGGGGATCACAACCGTTTTCGAGGGTATTGTTTTCAACCCAAATTTATTGATTTGACACAAGGGGAGCCAAAGAATATTGGAAAGTATTAGCAGCTGAGTTGTCAATTCAACTACACCTAGAGATTAATTATCTGCAGCAAGGTGATCAGTAGCAAAGTAGTATGATAGTTTTGATAGTAGTAACCATAGCAATAGTAACGGTAACAGTGATAGCAATGCTTTTGTAGCAAGTTCAATAGTAATAGTAGCAATTGTTGGGGATATTACCACTGGGCGTAAACCGGCCACGAGAGGCCGGGTTAACTTCATAAGTAGTTCATCTGTATCTGAAGCCCATGAAGACAGACGGTGACGCTTTATGAAGGCCCAGGGCCCAAAGCCGGTTTAAGGCCTGTAGACATAAACCGGCGTTGATATGTAAACTTGTGTTGTAAGATAGAAGTAGCAGAGACCGAGCCGGACACGATTATGAGCCGGCCTCGGGATTCTGTAAACCGACGGGCGTCAACCCATGTATATAAGGGGACGACCCGGCGGCGGTTCAGGGACAACAGACAACAACTCGAGACTCAGGCAAAGCGTATTCGCTCCCTGGTCATCGAAACCCCATCAATTCCATCACAACTAGACGTAGGCTTTTACCTTCATCGTAAGGGGCCGAACTAGTATAAAACTCTCTTGCGTCCCTTGTCCGCTTTAACCCCTTTAAGCTAACCCGTAGCGATGGCTCCACGACTAAGTCCTTTCTCTAGGACATCTGCCGTGACAAAACCACGACAGTTGGCGCCCACCGTGGGGCTATCGCACGATGGTTTCAAGTTCTTGGAGGGCAACTTCGAAGGACTCAAGGGTTACGCTGTGGGCCGGATGACCAAGAGTCGTCGCGGCAAGCTCTACATCGACGATGCAGGCTGGGGCCCCGAGGCCGGCTCAATCGAGTACGGGTACCGGGTCCCCTTTGGTGGCATACACGTTTTCATTGGCAAGATCGGCGAACCGGGCCCTGAGCCGGACATCTGCACCGACCTCGTCGAAACGGCTCAGCGTGCGAGATCTGCCCGGGTCAAGCCTGTCATGAAGCGTGCCTTCGTGGGAGTTATCCATGGAGGGGAATCTGAGGATAGATCGGAATCTGGTGGTGAGACCGTCGTTTATTCCGGCGACGAGTCATCGACTGGAGAAACCGAGTCGTTATATCAGTTACAAGATGGCCGGATTGGGGGCTGTTCCGATGGCGACAGTATTCCGGACCCCTTTGATCTGCCAAACCGGGTTGCGATCTTCATGGCCGGCACGCAACCGGCGCTCCACTCTTCGACCGCAGCGGCGATGATTTCCGGATCGGCAGCGGCGGCAGCGGCCGGGGCAGGAGGCCCTGTGCGACCGCCAGCTCAGGTTCTATCTGATTTGTTTGACGCGTTGGCAACGCTGATGGCGGAGGTTAACCCGGCGGATCAGGATGCACACAATGCGGAAATCGCGAAAGTGAAAGATCAGATCACCCAGGCCAAAGCCGACTTAGCAGCTGAGGATACCAGGATAGCCGCGGAGCGGGCCGCTTTGGATGCACAAGCTTACCGGATTATGCTGGATCAGAGTGCGTCGAACGAAGTCCTGAAGAGGAGGCACCGATCTCGCCTGCCGCCGGTTTATGACGCTAGAAATCTCTTTAACACCCCAGGAGCAGGGACCAGTAATCCGCCGGTGGTAAACCGGGCGGAGGCACCTGGAGCAGGGGCGCCGGTTCAGCCACGTTTGGCGGATCCGCCTCGTCAGAACAACATTGTAACACCGCATGTCCCCACGCCGCCGGGTCATTACTCTAACCCGATGGACAACATTGTCGCTGCCGCTTCACGGCTGGCGGCCATCCCGATCGAAGGCGATTCTCCAGCGGCGGTCGAGACGCGTCGGGTTAAGGAGCTTCTTCAGACAGCCTTGGTTCAACAGGAGGCTTATTCATATAGTCGCGATCGGATTCATTCCACTCCCCGTCCAAGCCGGAGTTACAGCAGGCGTATGGATGAACCGGCAGTTTCAAGCAATGCGCGGAACCGTGATCCGCCCCGTGGCAATAACCCGGCGGGTGGTGCTGGTGATGCTCAGGAGGTGGTGGACCGGGCTCGGGCACGCAGAGAGGCCGAGTTAGCGGCGCAGCATGAAGCCCGTCAGCTTACTCCGGTTCGTCCAACCACATCGGTGGAACCAGGAGTTACCTCTAGTTCTTTGGGAGTGCCATGTCTTGTCCCAGCATTGCGCAATGTGCGCCTGCCCAAGGATTTCAAGGGCCCGCGCAAGGTGCCGAATTACACCGCCGATTTATCCCCTGAAACATGGGTCGAAAGCTATGAGATGGCCATGGAGATGCTGGATGTGGATGATGCGGCATGTGCGAAATACTTCACCATGATGCTAGAAGGGACAGCCCGCACTTGGTTAAAGAGCTTACCGGCTAATTCTATCAGGTCATGGGCCGAGTTGAGAGCCCGGTTTATTCAGAATTTCAAGGATACATGCAAGCAGCCCATGTCAATTGTGGACTTAGCTGCCTGTGTCCAGGAGGAAGGAGAGTCAACAACCCATTGGGTGCGCCGGGTTTCGGAGATTTTGCATTCATCGGACCGCATCAACGCTGACACCGCAGTTTTAACATTGGAAGGCAATTGCCGGTTTGAACCCCTGAAGTTGAAGTTGGGACGGCTCAAACGTCATTGTAATGACATGGGAACCCTCATGGCTGCACTGGTGAAGTATGCCGACTCTGATAGTACCAAGGATCCCGAGTCTGACGATGATAAGACAGGGAAGGGAAAGAAGAGCGGCAACGCCAAGGGGCAGCACCACAACCCGGCGGGTCATGGAAACGGCGGCAAGCGTAAGGCGGACCACGGTTTAGACTTTGTGGCTAACACTAATACACATGACAAGGGCCAGCGGCGTAAGGGTAAACCGCCCCAGCGCGGTGGAAGGCCAAGTCCTAATCCGGACCGTTTGTCTTATCTGTTGAACCAGCCCTGTCCAAAGCATGGGACGAAGGAGGACCCGTCCACGCACCTCTGGAAAGATTGTTACATCATGCAAGAGTTCAAAAATTCTGATTCTTTCCGGTATGATCATGGACCAGGAGGCGGTTCGGGCCCCGGCTCTCATGGGCCGGGTTATGGCGGAGGAAATTCCGGTTCAGGCTTCCACGGTAATCAGGGTGGACATAACAATCAAAGTAATCAGGGTAACCAAGGTGGCTATAATCATCAGGGCAATCAGCAGCAGCAGCAGTCGGGTTACCAGAGCAACCCGAAGCAGTTGAATAGCGGACAGTATCATGTCTTCACCACTAGCTTGGACAAGCGCGATCAGAAGCTTCATAAAAGGGCGGTGAATGCCGTTGAACCGGCGATGCCCCGTTATTTGCGTTGGTCCGAGCAGCCGATTGTGTGGAGTAGAGAAGATCATCCACCCCGGGTTGACAATCCGGGTCATCTGGCTCTGGTGGTGGCACCTCAGGTGGGAGGTTATAAGTTCACTAAGGTACTCATGGATGGAGGGAGTAGTATCAATATCCTTTATTATGAAACTTTCCGTCGCATGGGGTTAACAGATAAAAATCTTAAACCGTCCAATACGGTGTTCCATGGTGTGGTGCCTGGTAAGTCGGCATATCCTGTTGGTAAGATAGCTCTGGAGGTGGCTTTTGGAGATGAGCATGACTCGAGATCAGAAACCTTGACCTTTGAAGTGGTGAAAATCAGCAGCCCGTATCATGCCCTATTTGGACGGCCAGCCTATGCTAAGTTTATGGCACGGCCTTGTTATGTCTATCTGCAGCTCAAGATGCCGGGTCACAAGGGAACTATAACCGTGCATGGGAGCCGCAAGATTGCTCTGGAGTGTGAAGAAGGTGATGCGGCTTATGCTGAGTCGGTTTGTGCAACAGAAGAGTTGAAGTTTTACAAGGACAATGTTGATCCGGCAGATATGACTTCGTTGAAGAAACCAACTACAGAGCATGATCCGGCCCTGAAGTTTAAATCGGCTGATGAGACTAAGCTTGTTGACTTCGTGCCTGGCGATTCGTCCAAGCAGTTTAGCATCAGCGCTAACTTGGATCCGAAATAGGAAAGCGCGCTCATCGAGTTCATCCGTGAGAATCGGGACATCTTTGCATGGAAGCCTTCTGACATGCCAGGTGTACCGAGAGAACTCGCTGAGCACACTCTCAATGTTGATCCCAAGTATAAACCGGTCAAACAGTTTCTCCGCCGGTTTAATGAAGAAAGGCGCAAAGCTATTGGAGAAGAAGTAGCCAGGCTCTTGGCGGCTGGATTTATCGTTGAAGTATTCCATCCTGAGTGGTTGGCTAATCCGGTGCTGGTCCTCAAGAAGAATGGCACTTGGCGTATGTGTGTGGATTACACAGACCTCAACAAAGCTTGTCCAGCAGATCCTTTTGCCCTTCCCGTATTGATCAAATTATTGATGCTACGGCGGGTTGCGAGCGTTTAAGCTTTTTGGATGCATATTCTGGTTATCATCAGATCAAAATGGCAGTTAAGGACCAGGAGAAGACAGCCTTCATAACTCCCTTTGGAGCCTTCTGCTATGTGTCCATGCCCTTTGGGCTCAAGAGTGCCCAGGCGACTTATCAACGGTGTGTGCAGAATTGTCTGCATAAACAGATCGGCCGCAATGTTCACGCCTATGTGGATGATATTGTGGTAAAATCAAGGAAGAAGGAGACATTGATTGATGACTTGAAGGAAACCTTTGATAACCTGCGGGTTTATAAAATGATGCTTAATCCGGCCAAGTGTGTCTTTGGTGTACCTGCAGGCAAGCTCTTGGGCTTTTTGGTGTCTAACAGGGGCATTGAAGCTAATCCGGAAAAGATCAAAGCCATCACCTCCTTGGCTAAACCGAAGTGTATCAATGATGTTCAACGCCTGGCAGGCCGGATTGCCGCGTTGAGCCGGTTTGTCAGTCGCCTTGGCGAGAAGGCCATCCCTTTATATCAGATGCTGAAGAAAACGGATAACTTCGTCTGGAGTGACGCCGCTAATGAAGCATTTGAGGACTTAAAGCGGCAGCTGGCTAATCCGCCGATTCTCGCTGCTCCAGTGGACAAAGAACCATTGTTGCTATATGTGGCAGCTAATGCTCGGGCTGTTAGTGTGGCTATTGTGGTGGAGCGCAAGGAGGCAGGAAAGGAATATCCGGTTCAGCGGCCGGTTTACTATATCAGTGAGGTACTTATTGAGTCCAAGCAGAGGTACCCGCATTGGCAAAAATTGGTGTATGGGGTTTTCATGGCAAGCCGGAAGCTTAAGCAGTATTTCCAAGGTCATCCCATCACGGTGGTCAGCTCCGCTCCTTTGGGGGATATAATCCAGAACAGGGAAGCAACTGGTCGGATTGCTAAGTGGGCTATCGAGCTCGGGCCTCACGGGTTGAAATACATACCCCGAACGGCGATCAAATCTCAGGCACTTGTGGATTTCATCAATGATTGGACAGAATTACAAGCGCCAGAGGAGAAGCCGGATCACACTTATTGGACTATTCATTTTGATGGGTCCAGGCAATTGGAGGGCTCGGGGGCCGGAGTCGTATTAACTTCCCCACGAGGTGATAAGTTTTGTTATGTTCTCCGTTTAATGTTCCCTTGCACTAACAATGCAGCTGAATATGAGGCTTTACTCCATGGTCTTCGGATGGCTAAGGAGATGAACCTAAGCCGAGTTAAGTGCTTCGGTGACTCGGATCTAGTGGCTCAACAAGTGTCCGGCACTTGGGATTCCAAGGACCCACTAATGGCAGCATATCGTCGTGAGGTGGATATTGTTGCAGGTCACTTTAAAGGTTATCAGGTGGATCATGTGGACCGGCGGAAGAATGAAGCGGCGGACGCTTTAAGCCGCCTGGGTTCCCAACGTAAACCGGTTCCACCTAATGTCTTCCTGGATGTTTTGCATAATCCGTCCGTCAAGCTCCCTGGTGAAGAGGATTTGGCTGTTCCTGATCCGGAGGCTCAGTTGGTGGCGGCTCTTCATGTTATCCCGGATTGGACGGTTCCATATCTGGCGTATATAAACCGGGGCGAGTTACCAGAGGATGAAACTTTGGCCAGGCAGATAACCCGGCGGTCCAAGTCCATGACTATTATCAATGGAGAGTTACATCATTGCAGTGTGACAGGGGCGTTTCAACGCTGTGTGTCTCCTGAGGAAGGCCGTGAAATTTTGCGTGAGATCCACGAAGGAGATTGTGGTCACCACGCCGGTTCAAAATCTTTGGTGGCCAAGGCGTTTCGTCACGGTTTCTATTGGTTGACAGCTCATGCTGATGCCGAGGACTTGGTCAAAAGATGTGATGGCTGTCAGAAATTCTCAAGGCGCGCTCATGTACCAGCTCAAGAATTGAGGATGATTCCAATCACCTGGCCGTTTGCAACTTGGGGGCTGGATATGGTTGGGCCTTTCAAGAGGTCCAAGGACAAGAAGACCCACCTTTTGGTGGCGGTTGATAAGTTTACGAAGTGGGTGGAGGCAGAGCCAGTTAGTAAGTGTGACGCAGCCACGGCGGTTCAATTCATCAAAAAGGTGATCTTCCGGTTTGGCTTTCCACACAGCATTATAACAGACAATGGTACCAATCTGTCAAAGGGTGCCATGAAGGAGTTCTGTCAACGTGAGCACATCCGGCTTGACGTGTCATCAGTGGCTCACCCCCAGTCCAATGGTCAAGCGGAGAGGGCCAATCAAGAGATCTTGAGAGGCATCAAACCCCGGCTTATGGTTCCTTTGCAACGGACGCCGGGTTGTTGGGTTGAGGAGTTACCTTCTGTGTTGTGGAGCATCAATACCACACCCAACAGGTCGACAGGGTACACACCATTCTTCATGGTTTATGGAGCGGAAGCAGTTCTTCCTAGTGACATCCGTCATGACTCGCCTCGTGTAGCGGCATATGTTGAAGCTGACAACGAGAAGGCACGGCAGGAAGCTCTTGACCTGTTAGATGAGGAACGTGACATGGCGGCAGCCCGTTCGGCGATTTATCAGCAAGATCTGCGTCGCTATCATAGCCGCCGGGTTAGAACCAGAACCTTTCAAGAAGGTGATTTGGTGCTTCGGCTCATCCAGGATCAGACGGATATGCACAAGCTATCCCCCCTTGGGAAGGACCCTTTGTGGTCAGCAAGAATCTACACAACGGGTCGTACTACCTAATCGATGTTCGAGAGCGCAAAGACTCACGTAAATCGGAGGAGGAGACCAACCGGCCGTGGAATATTGCTCATCTTCGGCCTTACTATACTTGAGCTATAGGCTCTGCTTATGTACATATTATGACATTGTATATATTATGATCAATATAATAAACCGGAACCTCAGCTAAAGCGGGGTATCTGTTGTTTTTCTTACATCATGTGTGGTTACATGGAGCTTACAAAGCGGCGTCCGGTTTACCCCTTGATTTAGCTTCTCAAAGCTTCATATTAGATCACTTGGGGGCTTGGTCGTATCCGAACCATAGCTACACCTCTTGATCGGCGCAATGCCACAGCATCACTTGGGGGCTTGGTCGTATCCGAACCATAGCTACACCTCTTGATCGGCGCAATGCCACAGCATCACTTGGGGGCTTGGTCGTATCCGAACCATAGCTACACCTCTTGATCGGCGCAATGCCACAGCATCACTTGGGGGCTTGGTCGTACCCGAACCATAGCTACACCTCTTGATCGGCGCAATGCCACAGCATCACTTGGGGCTTGGTCGTATCCGAACCACAGTCACACCTCTTGATCGGCTCAAAGCCACATCAATCCGGGGCCAAAGAGAGTGTTGTAAAACAACAGCTCAAACATAGGCACCCACTGAGCACAGCTCACAATGTTGTTTGGAGATTTTTTGCTGTCGAATTTAGGGCCTGGCAGCCCGTGAAAAAGCCTCGACTACAACGGTTTTATTTGCCTTTTGCTAAGTTTCTCTTTCTTTTGATAAGATTGTGATGTTTTCAAACCGGTGTTTATCAACCCGGTTAGGCTGTCAACTACAAGTTGTCAGTACATGATCAAGTTATAATCCGGAGACTATCAGCCCGGTCTGGTTTTGACTCAAAGTCACCAGTATGGAATAAACCGGTGTTTATCACAACCCGGAGCGGTTTTATTGTAAACCGGCATCATATAACAGGAGTTACTTTTACTCCGGATTAGGGTTATTACCCTCATTACAAAGTTGGTCAGCCAACACTATGCCTAAAGGTCACAGGTATCATATATTTCCATATTTGGTTATCTTTTACAACCTTGGTTATAAACCTTGGTCATATATATATTTGGATATCATGACTCACCCGGTGGTAAACCGCCAGGGTGCTTTAAGCTTCTTATCTGCAGAAATAGCTTGAATAAATAGCTATGGATTATAAACATTGTATCTTAAGCATGGCGGATTAACACGCATCAGTCGCAGATAAATATGCACGAAGGCATAACAGACCAAGTGTTTTAACTAGCCTATTACAAGGCGTTTCAGTGCCAAAGGGATAATTGTTTCTCAATAAGCATTGCAGCATGGAAGATTAAACCGGCCCCCGGATTATGATCGCTGATCGGCTTGACCCGACGGCTGCATATCATCTTGCACCGGTTCATCCTCTTCGTCTCTACCCAGCGGCTGGAAGTCAACAGTTGTCCAGTCGATCCCGATTAAAGCTTGGAAAACAGCTTCGTCGCTTATAAGGGTGGACGGTTCAATGTCAGGGGCATAAGTGTGCTTACGGATTGGAGGGATCAGGTTTTGAGCCTCAGGAGTTGGGGCAGCAACCCGCTTGTTATTGGTATCATAGCTCGCCTGGTAAAATGAAAGATCAGCCTCTTCACCAAGTTGACAAGCCAGTGGACGTACTTCCCGGTTTATGGCGCGGAGATCTTCAGTGCCAAACTCTGATCCGTCTTCTTTTAAGCTTGGGTAGCCTTTGGCCACGTCTGTCGGATCAAGATCAAGCACCCATGCTTTTGCCCGGGTTAGTGCGGTAAGAGCGCCAGCCCTTGCAGCAGACCGCTTCAGCTCTTCTATCTGGGCAGGCAACATAGATAGCCTGTCTAAGGTATCCTTGATCAACATCGGGGGCGGCTTATTGTGAGAAGCGGTGCAGATAATTCGTTGAGCGCCGGTATACAGTTGTTCTATCAGCGTGTAGGCAGCATTCAGCTTCTTCTGAACATCAAAGCCCAGATGACTAATGCGAGTTCCTGCATCATTGCAAACATCAGTAAACCGGCAACGAATGGGAAGATATGTTGAAAGTATTAAGGAAAAGATGCTTACCAAACACAGAAGCGGTCATCGCATGTACTTGCCGCTTTACACCAGTCAGCTCATCTACCACCGGTTTGAGAGCTGCTTCTGCGTCTTCAGCTCTTTTCTGCAAAGCAGATTTCTCTATGTTCCAATCCGCCCGCTCCTTGGCAAAGCTCTCCTTTAGCTTTTCCATAGCGGCTAAGGCGCTTGTCAGCTCATCTTTTGCTTTGGAAGTTTCGGCCTGTTGGGACTTGATGTTCTCTTGCAGATCAGCGGTTTGGCTTTCCTTCTTGCTCAGTTCAGCCTATAAAGAGACAGATACATAATGAGTTGACAGTACATATTTGAAGTACCAAGCACATAACAAGTTATGCCCTTGATACTTGGGGGCTAATGCATATTTGCTCCTTATCAGAAATTTCTACAAGTCCCAAGCACAATACAAGTATTAATCTTGGCACTTGGGGGCTAATGTGTGTTTGCTCAAAAAACTGTTGGTATGGGAATTCTTCTACAGTCCCGGTTCATCTTTATAAAGTTAAACCGGCCCTTGGGGGCTATACCGGTGAAAGAGCAGTATGGCAAATTTTAAGGAACCGGTTCATCTTAAAAAGGTAATCCGGTCCCTGGAGGCTAAAAATGCAAAGTTAAGTTATGACAAAAGTCCCGGTTTAGATTGATATCATAAACCGTCACTTGGGGGCTACTAGGAGTTGATAAACTACAATTGGACAAAAGAGAAAAACAGTAGTTACCTCATATCGCTCCTTCATCAAGTTTACCAAACTAGCTTCATAGTCACGGCTGGTATACAGACGGTTCAAGAAGCCAGAGTGAATGTCTTGAGCATTGAGATGGGCGTAGCTTGATAAATCGGCATTCCATTTGCCTTTGCCGATAGCAGAGAGATCAACCTTGGCAGTATGCTCTGACAAAGCTACATGATTGCCAGGAGTGGTGTGGCCAGTGCCAGTAATCATAATGTCATCATCTTGTTCATCAGAAGCCTTCACCGGAGTTGGCGGTTTATCAGTGTCCTTAACTAGACTGACCGGTTTGTCATCAGTTCGGATAGGGCTGGTTGGCCGGTCTGCATGGCTTGTAGTGTCAACTTGCACTTGTTCAGCAAGGAAGTCATGGTCTTGAGGCGGCGGATCATGAAGCATGGCGTCAGCATCGTTTCTTCCCGCTTATGGAGTTGTTTCCGGTTCAGCAGCTACATTATCAGCAGCCGGTTTGCTTAACCGAGCCTTCTTGCTGGGTCTTGGCTGGGCGCTGAGAAAAGATAGACATAAGGATCAGTACAGTATGTAAAGATAACACATCAAGAATAAGGACACGTGCATAGCTCACCCAGGAACTGTTTTGAGGGGTGGAAGCTGTGTGGCCGATGACTCGCCAGAGGATGAGTGAGAAGTACCCTGATAATTTGAATCAGACGGGTTAAGAGGCTGGCGGAAACAACCTGCTTTTGGGCATGAAGTATCAATGGGATAAGAGACCTCTGATCGGCGTTTCCGAACCGGACTGTTCGGTAAACCGGCGGAGGTAACTACCTGGCCGCTGTGCCGGGTTGTACGGCGAGCCTCGTGCTGCTGCGTCTTCAAAAGAAAGTTTGGGTCCAAGTAAGCAAGAGGGTGAGAAAATTTTACTTTCCGGTTTGCTTGACGGATTTTTGATGTTGGCAGAGGATCTGAATCGGAGGAAAGAATGGTTACCTCTACGTCCTCAGCGTGACTGCCTTCAGTGTCGTCCTGATAATAATCATTGTCAATGATATGTACAAAAAATGAACCAAGAGAGTCAAGTTCTACCTCTGGTCCTGGATTACGCACATCGTCATCAGCTGGTATATCGGAGGATGCGGTGGTCCTTCTTTTGGCAGGTTTCTTAACAACCTTGGTCTTTGGACGAACTGGCTTGACCGGTTTGTCTTGCAGCTTCGCCGGTTTGTCTTGTGATGGTTTCTTGTTCCAGAACGGATCATCACCCTGTCAGAAAATAATCACACTTTCAGAGAATATTTGGACACAAGCAAATTCAGATACAAAGGATTATATGATTCTTACAGCTGGTGGTTTGTTGAAGGTGCAGAAAGGGAGTAGTCCGGTTTGGGCACAGCGGCCTTCGGTTCGTTCAGTATTTTCTTTACAGCCTCAGTGACTTCTTCGTCTGTAAGCTGAATGTCAATGTGCCATTGAGCATCCTTCAAACTCCCCGTGTACTCACACATCAAACCGGGGCGCCGGCTTAAGGGCAGAATGCTCCAGCTTATCCAGCAACGAGCAAGATCAACTCCTGTCAAACCGTTCGCCATGAAGGCTATAAGCTTTGATAATTGGGGAGCATAGTTGGCCCTTTCTCTTGCTGTCAACCTCTGAGGAAAAGGATGTGTGTTGCTAAGGCGTTCAGGGCGGTAACCCGGCAAAGGATTTTCATCAGATGGAGATGTATCCATGCAGTAAAACCAACTCTGGTTCCACTCTTTGGGGTGACTGTGGAGTTTGGGATGAGGGAAGGTGACTTCCTTCCTTTTCTGAACCGCCATTCCGCCCAGTTCTGTATTGGGTCCATCTGAGAACTCTGTGCGACGGTTTAAGTGAAAGAAATCCCGAAACAGTTCGACTGAAGGTTCCTCTTGCAGATAAACCTCACAAAATACTTGGAAGTGGCAGATGTTGGTTACAGAGTTAGGACCAATGTCTTGAGGGCGCAGTTGAAAACTAGCCAGTACATCCCAGAAATTTTTTGAATCGGGAGGGCTAAAACCTCGTCCGAGATGATCAGCGAACACGACTACCTCTCCATCCTTGGGTGTAGGAGGATTTTCCGGGCCAGGGACCCTCCCGTGGATGACATCTTTCTTGGCCAAAGCGCTCGTTTTAACAAGGTTGTTTAACTGCTCCTCGGTTACTTGAGAGGGAGCCCAATTGCACTCAGACTTGCTTAGCCATGACAAGGAAAATCTGAAAAATGATTATTACCGGTTTAAGATTTACAATGGACAACTATACAGCGGTATGAGGATACAAGCATATTGGTAAACCGGATTTGGTTATTCGTAAACCGGAGTCTGACAATGGAACGGTGTAATGCATTGACGGTTCAACAGGGGACTAATGGTATCTACCGGATCATCATTTTTCTGTGAAGTTAAACCGGCCAATCTGGTATTCAAAGTGTGTAAGTGAAGGAAGAAACAAGTTTCACATCTTGCTATGGTAATTTCAGATCTACCGCGCGTAGGAAAAACAAAATATATTCTGACCTAAATTCCAGCGTACTAAAAGTTCACCAAGTTGAGATGAGTTGGATATTAAACAGGTGCTGAAACTACTACCGCGAGAGATCTATGTGGTTTAAACTACTACCACGCGAGATCTATGTGGTTTTTGGATCTAATCCATGGATATAAATAAGGAAAAAGAAGGGCGGCGATGAACACTGATGAACGGCAGAAACCTCTAAGTGCAGATCTATGGTAAGAGAAAGGGGGGACTTATGGAGGCTGTTGAGCAGCGGCGGCGCGCGGAGGAGCTCTCGTACGTTCAGGTCGATGCAGTGGCCAAGGTTGGTGCAGCAGACAAAGGTTGACGATGGCGGCCGAGGTCGAAGGGTCGGGCGTCGCGAGGATGATGATGAAGCGAAGAGGCACGAGGGGGAAAATGGAAAGACCCCCTGGCCCTATTTATAAGGGAGATAAGCGACAGACGCGAAAATCGAGGAGCCGAATTTTTGGATATGAGGCGATGCTGTCGCCTCGATTGTCGGAGGCTCGTTAATGACAGGTGACATCACAGCGGTTTACCATGATCCTAGAAGATGATGTCATGGCGGTTTACAAGATTGTGTGAAGATGTTGAAGAAGAAATTTTCCTAAGTATTGAGGATTGACATGAACCAGTTCAAATTAATCTGGGGCCTAATGTTGGCGATATTACCACTGGGCGTAAACCGGCCAGGAGAGGCCAGGCTAACTTCATAAGTAGTTCATCTGTATCTGAAGCCCATGAAGACAGACGGTGACGCTTCATGAAGGCCCAGGGCCCAAAGCCGGTTTAAGGCCTGTAGACACAAACCGGCATTGATATGTAAACTTGTGTTGTAAGATAGAAGTAGAAGAGACCGAGCCGGACACGATTATGAGCCGGCCTCGGAGTCTGTAAACCGACGGGCGTCAACCCATGTATATAAGGGAACGACTCGGCGGCGGTTCAGGGAGAACAGACAACAACTCGAGACTCAGGCAAAGCGTATTCGCTCCCTGGTCATCGAAACCCCATCAATTCCATCACAACTAGACGTAGGCTTTTACCTTCATCGTAAGGGGCCGAACTAGTATAAAACTCTCTTGCGTCCCTTGTCCGCTTTAACCCCTTTAAGCTAACCCGTAGCGATGGCTCCACGACTAAGTCCTTTCTCTAGGACATCTGCCGTGACAAAACCACGACAACAATAGTAACTTAAGCAGGAACAATATAAGAGAAATTCGTAGCCATTGGATCGATGAATTCATTGGATGACATTGATCATATAACAGTCACAACCTAGGGCAATATAGCACTAGCTCCAGTTCATAAATATAATGTAGGCATGTATTCTGAAAAAGTCATACGTGCTTATGGAAAGAACTTGCATGACATCTTTTGTCCTACCCTCCCGTGGCAGCGGGGTCCTATTGGAATGTAGCGATCTGACCTCAGACGGTCAAGTCTTTGTGCTTAAGTGTCATCCCTGGATCGGTATGCTGACACACACAGTACTCGAGGATTTATAACAGAGGTAAATCACATGTATAAAGTAACGTAAATACTATTACCTCAATCCAAATAGCGGAAGAAACAACAAAGCTGTGGAGTTCCCAACAACACCAACGGCAAAGTGGAGTGTAGACATCGTAACCCTAACGTATCACTTACTCATCATAAGACTCCTGCAACATGAGACGTTGCAGCCATGTAGGTCAGTACATTGAATGTACTGGCAAATTCACACCATAGGATAATGAAGAACAATAGCTATCACTACATGCATATTTGGCTGGTGGAGGCTCTAAGTTTAATTTTTTCATAAAGCTAATCTTTCCCTACAACAAAGTAATATATTTTATTTAACTACAAAGTTAGTTGAGAAAATATTGAGAAGGTAACCCCAACTCAATCCCGAATTAACATCAATACCCCAACAAATTATTTAAGTAACGTGATGAGATCAATCAAATAATTCAAGTACCAGATACTCAAGATGTCCATAACCGGGGGCACGGCTAATCATGATTAGTTTGTACACTCTGCAGAGGTTTGCGCACTTTTCCCCACAAGATTCGATCTCCTCCGTTGAATTCCTTGCACTACATGATGTTTGAGAAACGGATGACCGAGACACAGTCTTTCAGAAGCGTTAGCTCGTTACGACGGGTAGAAAGTACCACCTACATCTGCTAGTCTACCACTTTAAGAGATCACACAACATACTCAACTATGCCAGAGCCCATAATGGCTTGTGGCTGCACACGGAAGTTTCGAGCATGAATAATCTTATGATCCCTTCGAGCCTGGGTGGCGAACCATAGGATGATCACACGGGTACCCCGGGATCTCCTTGGACAATACTGGATTCCCCAGGTATCTGGGAAATCCACTGGTATCCCCAGGGTGCCCCAACCAATCCACCCATATGTGTATTAAAGTAGCCACCTTAAGTTTAAACCTTAGTTAACAATAACTCTCACATATGTCATGAATTCCCTCAAACCAAACCACGTCTACAAGCATAGCATAGCAATATAAGCATAACGTAGTAATCCCAGGGTTGATAAAATTCAATAGGTTCCTACCTCAACAACTACTTCCCAATACCCACATGTTATCAAAATACTACTGATGCAATGTTTGATGGTTGAAACTAATGCATAAAAACTGGGTATGAAAAGTCTGATCAAAGTGTGAACTTGCCTTGTACTCTTGATGAAGATGATTCGCACTCATAACTCCTGATAGTTCTACTCGTCACACTCCGGTCAATCTATCGTGAGGAAGCAATTGCATACATAAGCACTCATGCAAAAGAATCGAAGAAAAGATCTCGGAAAACTTCGAAAACAAGAAATTTACTCTTGCAACAGAAAACAATTTCTAACAGTACCAAAATTAAGTGAATTTGGCCTTATCAGAAAGTTTAGGTCAAGAGATTCAAATAGCAAAAAGAATCAATTAAATCGGAGTTATAAAACTCGAGTTATGGACAAAAAAAGTTAGAATTCAAATCTGGTTAAAAGAGAGCTTATAATGGGCTAAGTTGGGACACCCCTACAGGGTTTGAACTTTCGAAAGCCGTGCCCGCGGTTATGTGGCAGATGGGAATTTGTTAATATCCGGTTGTAGTAAACTTGAAGTAAACTCTTCTAAAATACACCAACCGCGTGCGTAACCGTGGTTGTCTCTTTTCGGGGTTGTTCGAGAGGAGAACACGGTGTTTGGGTTATGTTTGACGTAAGTAGGAGTTCAGGATCACTTCTTGATCATTACTAGTTGGCGACCGCTTGGTAAGCTCCTCTTCTCGCTCTTGTTTCGTAAGTTAGCCACCATACTTTGCTTAGCCGCTGCTGCAACCTCACCACCTTACCCCTTCCTTACCCATTAAGCTTTGCTAGTCCTGATACCCATGGTAATGGGATTGCTGAGTCCTCGTGGCTCACAGATTACTACACCAACAGTTGCAGGTACAGGTTATGCGATGATCATGACGCGAGAGCGATGTTTACTTGTTTTGGAGTTCTTCTTCTGCTTCTTCGATCAGGGGATAGGTTCCAGGTCGGCAGCCTGGGCTAGTAGGGTGGATGTCGTTTGAGTTTCTGTTTATGTGTCATCCGTTGTCGGATGTTGATCTCATGTATGTTGATGTATTCTTTGGGGCGGTTGTGCCTTTTGTATGTATCCCCAACTATTATGTAATGGTATGATGTAATGATATCCACCTTGCAAAAGCGTCTTCAAGATGCGCTTCTATCCTTGGTGGGACCTTCGAGTTCCTTTAGGATAGGGTCGCATCTTGGGCGTGACAAGTTGGTATCAGAGCCTCGACCGACCATAGGAGCCCCCTTGATTGATCATGTAGTTGGTCGTTGTCGAGTCGAGAAAAAAAACTTTTTCAGAGCCAGGTTATATCGGAGAGTAGGAATTATTTTTACTCCTCAGCCCCTTCATCGCTCTGGTAAGGAATCTTGACGTAGGTATTTCGACTTACTTCTTTTCCCCTTCAAATTTTTCTTTAGGATCACACGGTTAGTTTTCGTTCGTTGTCCATCCTCTTTTCAATCCTGCGCACTTCCCTTCGAGTGGTTTCGATCCTCGTCATCTTTTGCAAGATCAGTCGTCAGTTATTTCTCTTTCGATGTTGTATCCCTGTCCGAAGTTGTCCTTGTTTTTTTCCCACCCGCCCACCCCTTTTCTTCTTGGAACTGGAGTCTATAATCGAGTATCCATTCTACTCGTGCGAAGACTTTGCATTCTTCCCTAAATCATTTCAACCGGTGCTTTTCTCTTCAAATTATTCGTCGATTCCTCGTTCAAGTTGCCTGTGTTTTTTTCCCGCCCCCACCCCTCTTATTCCCGGAGTCTGAGCCTCTATTCGAGCATCAATTTCATTCGTGCGGAGTATCTTCAGTCTTTCCTCAATTGTCTCAACTAGTGAAGTCTCGTCTAGTTCATCATTATTCGTCGCATTTTCTTTCCGGTGGATTCAATTCAAGTTTTCGGTGTGGATCATATTTTTTTCCTTGACCGAAGTGTTTTCCCCTTGCTCATTCCTCCTCTTGCCATTCTATTATCCCGGAGTGTTGAAGACATCTCAGAAGATTCGTGTTTGCATCCATTTAATTCGAGGTTGTCAGCTCATTCAAGTCCCTCAGTTGTTCCGGTGCATCATCTCTCTCTTCAACGATCCTTTTCCAACGGTGTTTCTTTTTAGTGGGCCCTAACCCACAGGTCTTTTCCCAGGATCTTACCTGCCTCTTCTAATTATTCCGGAATTATTCTCGATTTCTTTTCAAAGTATGATGTAAGTATGGAATCCATCAGTCATATGCCTTCTCTGAGATCGCTTTCAAATTCTTTTCAACTTTGGCTCAACATTTACAGTATTCATTGTTCCGGAGCATCTCTCTAATTCTTCAAGGTGTTTCTCGTCGTCATTCTCAACTTTGAAGACCGAAGAAGAATTTCTCATCTTGTCCATTCTACCGGAGATTTGCGGTGCTAGCTTGATGTTATCCTCTCAAATTATTCCAAATTGTGCAATTCTTTTCATCCATCCGGAGTATTTCAGGTGTTTTTTTTCTATTGCGATCATCCGGAGGCCATCTTTTCAGAATATTTCTTCGTTCCAATTTTTCAGCTTCGGTCGTTCCTATATTTGTACCGGTGCCTCGTTCAAACATTCTTTAATCAGCTTGTGATCTCTTCGTTCTTGTGCATCTGGATCCACTCAAGTATCTTCGTTCGCTTCTAATTCTTTCCGGCGATTTGTTATCTTCTCTTCGTTCTTTTTCAATACTTACGGTGGCTCGTTCAAGATTCTTTCTGTTGTTATCATATCAATTCATTCGTTCTTCCCAATCATACCGGTGGATCATGAAGATTTTCCCAAATTTCATGCTATATCCCCCCTTAATCTTTTCCAACGCGAATAAGTAGTATGCAAATCCATTGTTTCTTATAAATTTAATTGGTGGAGGATAAGCATAACGTAATTCTTATTCTTCTTTCATCAAGTGGATCAATTCCTTCCTTCGGAGATTTTTTTCATGATGTCTCTCGGCCCTGAGTCATTTTTTTCCGGAGTGCCAAGTTTCTCGCTTGTCTCGTCGCAAAGTTCCATCTTAATCATCGCAAGACTTTTATCTTATTCTTTCCATCCCTCAATTCAATCTCATCATCCTTTGTTACCGGAGTATTTCATGGCGATTCGTCAGTATTTAATTCATTCTTCAAGTGTTCATCAAGATTCTTGTTGGAGGAGCTCAAGTATCTTCTTCTTCTTGCTTTTCGAGGTTCAATTGATAATCCATAGTCTTTTGAAATGGAGTTTTGCATTTCTACATTCTTCTCAGCTATTTAATCTTTTCCGCTTGTGGTCGGCGATCACCTCATAATTTTGAGATGTTATCTATAAGTCCTCCACAAGCAATTCTTCTGTTGTTGATTTCTCAACAACTTCGTTCAATCTTTTCATCATAAGGGTGCTTTTCAAATTCATTTGTGGTAGAAGTTGTCTTCTTCTTCTCCGTTCCTTTTCATTCCACCATTTCAATTCTTCCGGAGGCGTTCTGTTGTTCCTCTCGTCAAGTAGCATTCCATCTTCTCAAGTTCATGTTCTATTCTATCCATGTTCAGCCAGAGTTCTGCCTAAATTCTTCCGTTCTTATTCCTTTTCTATCTTATTCTAACCGGAGTGGTTTCAGATTCAGTCTTATTCCTTGAGCTTTTGCTTCTTGTCATATTCAACATTACTCTTTTCTGCTCGAGTGCTCTCGACTTTGTTCAACTTCTCTCTTCGCTCTTGTTTCACCTCATCCTCTTTTCTTCCGTCTCGGTCCTAAGATCTCAGGACGAGATCTCTTGTTAGTTGAGGAGAGTTGTAATGCCCCGGATCCGATGCGCCAGGTGTCTTCTAGTTATTCGCCTTCGTTGCCATGTCATTTGCTTGCGGGTTGCATTTTGCCATGTCATCATCTGCATTGCATCCTCATATTTTTAAAACTTGCATCCGTCCCGGTCTCCCAGTTCCTTCCGTTGTCCGTTCTGAGCCCAGACACACTTGCACGCGCCCGTGGCACGTCCGAAATATTATTTTATAAGTGTCCGAAAAATGTTCTCGGAATGGGATGAAACTTGGCGTGCGGTCTTATTATGGTGTAGACAGAGCGCTAGTCAAGTTTCGTCGCATTCGGAGCCCGTTTGACTGCCCAACCGCCATCCGTAGCGGCACCGTTGCCGGTTTATTCGTCGGACGTTTTCAGTCTCCAGAAACCCATGCCGGGCTGCCCTCTCTTCTCTTCCCACATCCCAAACCATTCTACACAGCCCACCTAGGCCCAGCCTACCCCTCCTCGCGTCCGGAACCGCCCGATCGCGATCGGAGGGTCCGAAGACCCCTCCTAGACAAAACCCTAGCCAAAATTGCTATATATAGACCCCCTCATGCCATTTTTGGCCTCCACCTACCTCCCCCCTCGGGATCCGTGCCACCAACCTCCCCTCCTCAATTTTCGCGCCAGCCCTCTCCTCCTCCGCCACTTGGCGCTGCCCCCGCCGCCAAACGCCACCCAGCGCCGCCGCCAAGTCACCCACGCCGTCCCCGCGCACACTCCCCGCCTTCCATGCGTCCCCAACGCGCCACCTGTCCCTGCGCCGCCCTCCGCCGCCACGGCCCGCGAGGCCCACGGCCGGCCAGCCCGCCGCCCGCATCGCCTCCCTGCGCCAGCAGCGTCGGGCTGCTCCCGAGCGCTCCCCGTCGGCGCGCCTTCGCCACCTCCTCCCGTCTCCGCTGCACGCCGCGGCCACCGCTCGCCGCCCCTTCGCGCCAACGCCGGCCAGATGCGCCGCCACCCCCGCGGGATCTGGTCACCCGCAGGCCAGATCCGCCCTCCTCCGACGCCCCGCGCCCCTCGCCGGTTTCCTCCTCGCCGAAGCTGCCTCGTCGTCGCCGGAGTTGGATCGGGACGAGATCCATCCGTCCCCGATCCAAACGCCGCCCCGCGCCCTGGATCTCCTCGTCCCGCTCCTCCCCGTCCTTTTTTTCGCGAGGTGAAAATCTGCTAAGTCCCTAAAACCATACATTCTGGTGCACTATTCATCATGCCATAACTTTATGTGTACCGCTCCGGTTTGTGCGTGTAATATGTCAAAATGTTCATCATGAGATTCTCTTCATTTTCTTCCATTGTGGCATGCTTGTTTTTGTTCATCTTGATGCTCTAATCATCATTACACAAGTGCTATATGATGTTAACTGCTGAAACTTGTTATAACTTGGTGATTTGTCTTTTTCGTTGCATTTTGTGTGTGCATCCTTTGAGATGATGTCTACATGTTTTAGGAGCATATTCATGCCATCTTTACAGTGGTGCAATCCATGTATTTTTGTGTGCCTTGTGGTGAGTTCATCAAGCTCGTGAAGTGGGATACTTGCTGTTAATGTTCTGTCAATGCTGAAACTATTGTATCATGTTGCTATCTTTTCTTGACGCTACCCATTAATCTATGCATAATATGGAGATGTTCACTAAGGATGTTTTTCTATAAATGTGATTCTATATCAATCCATGCTTTTGGTTGCATTTATAACCTGCTATAGCTTGTTGTAATCTTGCTCTCAAATTGCTAAATAATGTTGCTGTCAGCCTGTTAACATTAAGTTCAGTTTTTCCATGTGTTTTGCTAGTGGTCCATGCACCCTATGAACTTGCTATTGCCGTGCTTGGTTTCATGAACATGTCTTCTTACAGTTGGTTACCTTGTCATGCCATGTAATTCTCTATAGTGTTTTTTACAAGCTCACCAACATGCCTACTTATCGTTGTTCCTGCCATGTGCTGTTAATTTTAGTTGCCATATCATTGAATCTGCCATATCATTTGCCATGTTTGCATGGGTGCTACCATCTTTTCTGTTGATCTTTGGAATAAGTTCAGTAAGGGAGTTTTGTTGATTGGTTTTAGTACTAGCGTTCCATGCCTTTGGTTCATGATAAGTACCTGTAGCATGTTGTTTGATAGCTCTAAACTTTGCAACCTGATGTTATTTCTGTCATCTCGTGAAATTCTGGTCTGTGAAACTGTTATTATTTGCAATCTTGCCATGTCCTTTTGAGCATGTTCTGGTGATTTCTGGAGATAGCTCAGTGTTCATGTTTTGTCATGATTTACCTGTACATCAGGTGCATGCTTTTTGTTTTCATGTTGGGGTGTGGTAGCATATTGTTTTGATGCTTGCAAGTTTCCTAGTTGCTGTTTTGGACAGCTTGTCCTTCAAACTTGTTTCATGTGTATGTGTTGAACCGTTGCTCCATTTTGAGTGTGCTCTACATGAAACTTGCTTAGTTTTGCATGTAGTTTTATGTTACCTTGTTGCATCCATGTTTTTAGGTGTGTGCTTGATGTTTGTATGCATTTTGCATCAATGCCATGTTTATCTTGTGTTGCTCATATCATCTAGGCCGTAGCTCCAAATTAAAAGAACTTTATATGTAAGTTGACTAGAATTTCGTGTAGATCATCGTGGTGCATCTTAACTTCCTGTTTAACAACTTGAACATAAGGTTTATTCAGATCTGGACCAATATCGAAATCTGCATATGAGGACTTACCGGAACTGTTATATGTTGTTTCCGGCCTCATTTAAACTTGCTTTGATGTGTTGCTCTTGTATGCATCATCTCTTGCCATGAGTAGCTTCATGTAGCCTTGTCATGCATCATACTTGGTTGAGCATCATGTCATGTTTATGTGTTGTGTGTTTACCATGTTGTTTGCTTCTTTCCGGTTGTGCTCCTTCTCGATAGTTCCTGTTTCGTTGCGATCGTGAGGATTTGTTCGTCTATGATTGGTTCGTCTACGTGGCTTCATCTTCTTCATGGACTCGTTCTTCTTCCTAGCGGGATTTCCGGCAAGATGACCGTCACCTTGGATCTCATTACTATCATTGCTATGCTAGTTGCCTCGATGCTATCGCTATGCCGCGTTACCTACCACTTGCTTATCAAGACTCCCCAAAATGCCATGAACCTCTAACCTTTGTCACCCTTCCTAGCAAACCGTTGTTTGGCTATGTTACCGCATTTGCTCAGCCCGTCTTATAGCGTTGCTAGTTGCAGGTGAAGATGAAGATTGCTCCATGTTGGATTATGTTTATGTTGGGATATCACAATATCTCTTATATTATTAATGCATCTATATACTTGGTAAAGCGTGGAAGGCTCGGCCTTATGCCTGGTGTTTTGTTCCACTCTTGCCGTCCTAGTTTCCGTCATATCGGTATTATGTTCCCGAATTTTGCGTCCCTAACGCGGTTGGGTGTTATGGGAACCCCTTGACAGTTCGCCTTGAATAAAACTCCTCCAGCAAGGCCCAACATTGGTTTTCCATTTGCCTACCTACCACCTATACCTTTCCATTGGGAGTAATTAACCCGAGGGTCATCTTTATTTTAGCCCCCCCGGGCCAATGCTTCTCTAAGTGTTGGTCCGAACTAGAGCCACTTGCAGCGCCACCTCGGGGAAACTTGAGGGCTGGTTTTAGTTGTACGTACTGCTCATCCGGTCGTGGCCTGAGACGAGATACGCGCGGCTACTATCAGGGTGTCGGCACGCCGGGAGGTCTTGCTGGTCTTGTTTTACCATTGTCGAAATGTCTTGTAACCGGGATTCCGAGACTGATCGGGTCTTCCTGGGAGAAGGAATATCCTTTGTTGATCGTGAGAGCTTATAATGGGCTAAGTTGGGACACCCCTGCAGGGTTTGAACTTTCGAAAGCCGTGCCCACGGTAATGCGGCAGATGGGAATTTGTTAATATCCGGTTGTAGTAAACTTGAAGTAAACTCTTCTAAAATACACCAACCGCGTGCGTAACCGTGATTGTCTCTTTTCGGGGTTGTTCGAGAGGAGAACACGGTGTTTGGGTTATGTTTGACATAAGTAGGAGTTCAAGATCACTTCTTGATCATTACTAGTTGGTGACCGCCTGGTAAGCTCCTCTTCTCGCTCTTGTTTCGTAAGTTAGCCACCATACTTTGCTTAGCCGCTGCTGCAACCTCACCACCTTACCCCTTCCTTACCCATTAAGCTTTGCTAGTCTTGATACCCATGGTAATGGGATTGCTGAGTCCTCGTGGCTCACAGATTACTACACCAACAGTTGCAGGTACAGGTTATGCGATGATCATGACGCGAGAGCGATGTTTACTTGTTTTGGAGTTCTTCTTCTGCTTCTTCGATCAGGGGATAGGTTCCAGGTCGGCAGCCTGGGCTAGCAGGGTGGATGTCGTTTGAGTTTCTGTTTATGTGTCATCCGTAGTCAGATGTTGATCTCATGTATGTTGATGTATTCTTTGGGGCGGTTGTGCCTTTTGTATGTATCCCCAACTATTATGTAATGGTACGATGTAATGATATCCACCTTGCAAAAGCATCTTCAAGATGCGCTTCTATCCTTGGTGGGACCTTCGAGTTCCTTTAGGATAGGGTCGCATCTTGGGCGTGACATTCAAATAGCACAAAGAATCAATTAAATCAGAGTTATAAAACTCGAGTTATGGACAAAAGAAGTTAGAATTAAAATCTGTTTGAAACCAAATTTTTCATTTTCAAAAACATGTTCAAGTTGATTATCTGAACAGAGGGTATCATAATGAAGAAGTGGGCGTTGGTTTCGTTGGATTTGGACAAGCGAGTAAAAAGTTGTGATTGTTTGAAGAACACGGACTAATCTGCGAAGAAAATATTCGCAAACGGGTCCCTGGCAGAAAAATAAAATAAAACGGAAAAACTACGGAATGAACATTCGCCATGGGAAGCTAATGAACGAAAACTATTCGCTGGAGCGTCTAAACGAACGAACGTTCGTAAAATAGATGAAACGGAAAAAAGTGACCGTCGGATCTCGATCCGACGGACGGAATCGGGCTAGGGTTTACCGCGGCGGCGGCGGACTCCGGCGACGTCGAGTGGCGGTGGCGGGGCTCCGGGCGGCGAGGCGGGGCTGCGGGCAAGGGGTGCGGCGGCGCGGGGAGGCGAGCGGCGAGCGGCGGGCTTCGGGCAGCGGTGGCTGCTCTCGTCGAGGGGCCCCTGGGTGGCTATTTAAAGGTCGGGCGAGGCGGCTTGCGTGAGGGGCGATGGCGGCGTGTCCGCCTAGGACACGGCGGAGGCCGGTGGTGTACGGGCACGGGACTCCGCCCGGGGTCGGTGGCGACGGCGCGGCGGGGCTGGGCCTGGCTGGCTAGCTGGGCCGGCCTAGTTCGGCGAAGAGAAAATATTTTTTTAATAATTTTTTCAGAGAACTAAAAAAAATAAACAACAAATAATAACAATTATATTTAGGCATATTATATATCAAAATTTTCAGAAAAAGATTTTCTACAACATGAACATTTTTCTAACATCAAATAAAATCCACAAAAATTAAATAAAGCAAAGAGTGCTTCGGGTGCCATAAAACCCAATAAAAATCATTTTAAAAATACCAGAATAAGTTCGAATTTATTTCTCTCCATTTTTCTAGTGTAGAGAATCATTTTACCCTATTTTCCATACACTGGTGCACGTTGGTACTAAACAAACAGTTTTTTACCCCTTTCCGCGACGGCATTTGGAACCGTTGCCAAGTAAGTGTGGGCGATAGGGGGGTCCTTCCCACACGACCCAGAAACCGTCGGGGATAGGGAGCCTTGATGCATACAATTTTCCCTATATAACCGTTTCCGATATCTCGAATATCCCAAACGCTTCATCCTTGCTACTCGTTTGTGCTCGCATTGCCATTGCAGTTGGAGTTTTGTGGTTTTACCTAAAATAAGGCAGATTCTAGGCACGGGAGCTTTCTAGGCAGATTCTAGGCAGATTCCACGCACGGGAGATTTACGATGCCTTTCACATCACAAACAGTTCATGATCATAAACCGTGTACGATAGGTAGACAATCACACACATTTTGTTTTCCCGCACCGTATGTGATAGTGTCTGACATCACACACGCTTTGCAAACGACAACTGTGTGCATGCTTGCACATGTTTCCTCTGTGTGAACCGTCTCAGATTATGGTGTATATCGCAAACGTTTGTGTTTTACCAACCGTGTGTGCCGTAATGACTTGCACAACGTAATTTCGCCCTAATTTAATTGCTGCTATTTAAAATTGTACCTAATTTAACCTTGAAAGTAGGATATACCTTTATTCATATCCATCAGGTTCAAACAACCAATGCATTATTCGATTCACAGATACATATGTTTAAGAATTACAGAAGCACCAAATAAAGAATGATGTACCACGGTTCTATACTTGTACTATTACAGATGGTAAAGAAAGAGGCGACAGACATTCCAGCTGCTGAACAAGGTGAAGCGGAATGGCCCTATTGTGCTCTCCTGGATGCAGAAGGCATGCATGACTCTAGTCCAACCCATTGTGATGGCCGGCCGCCAATCATGTAGTTTGAGAGGTAATCTTGAGTAAACTGCTTCAGGATCCACTGCAAAAGAAAAATGATTCAGATATTGTCATCTAACACAACTCATTACGGGCAGTAAAAAGAAGGCTACAAGGTTCTTACTTACCATCCTGCAGTTCACTCTTGTCTTGCATAAAGTGTAAACAAATAGTTCAATTGACATCTTTTGACCCACTTTAGTAACAATCTTTATCAGTTTCCTCACTTGATGCTGGTTCATGAATATCACATCGCCCCACACGCAGAAAGGGTCGAAGTATGGATCTTTGGCAATGATATATGTACCTAAAAGCACCAAGTTAATATTAGAAGCTAAACAACAATTGAAAAATGATGTAGTACAACACTCCATCCATCCCATTATATAAGATTTTATTACATGTATATCTAGACATCATTAGAACATTAAGGTAACACTCTTCCTTGTTGCTATGTAGCCTGGGATTGCATATTTAGTCATTCAGTACAACGCATGTTGCTAAACAACAATTAAAAAAACGAAAAGGCATGTTAATTGCAATATCCTGAACAACAACCAAATATCGTAATTCATAGTGGCATTGTTGAAACTGTTATTGATGAAATTGAACTACATGGCAAATAGTTGCACATATAGAGCATCACATTGTGAAGAACTGAAATAAACAAGTCAGAAGGACATCTCTAGGCGATCCTTAAAAAGTTGAAGGACTAAAACCCTTAGTGGATATATATATATATATATATATATATATACTCCAGCAATTTTTGGTCTTATCTAGTCGATCTCCTAAACATAAGGTTGTAAACTTCAATTTGATCAAGTTCAAAGCAGGTTCAACCGAAAGTAGCATGCATTCAAACATAAACATAGATAGTTTTGCATAACTGAACATAAAACATAAATTTGAACTAAGCTAAACTACTTTCGGTCGAAGTAGAGGTCGAACCAATCCTTCCTTGTCATGTACGGTGTGCCGCAAGCCGGGTCCGGGTCAGTAATGTTGTCGGGGTCGTTGGGGAAGGCACTCCGCCACTCGTCGACGTTGATCTCCTCGTCCTCGGGGCCCACCTCGATGCCCTCCGCGCCGCCGTCGCCGCCGCCTTCGACCTCGTCATCAGAGGAGAGCACGATAACCTCGCCGCCGTCCTCGCCGCCTTCGACCTCGTCATCGAAGGAGAGCGCGATAACCTCGCTGCCCTTTGCACCGGCAAAGATCGCCCGCTCCGCATCCACGAGCTCCGGGTGCTGCCGGCGGAGCTCTTGCATGTAGGCCTCGTCGGCGGCCTCGGCCTCGAGACACTCCCACGCCTCGCGGTCCTCCCGCGCCATAGCCGAGCTCACCACCCCTGGCTCCGGCGGAACAAGGTGGACAGGACGTGTGCTGAAGGGGAAATTGCGCCTAGCCGCCGCGCCGTGGTAGCGGACCTGCCAACGGTCATACTCCATGGCCGCGAGCTCCGCCATGTGGAAGGTACCGAGCCACCGGCGGGTATGGGTCTCTCGATCGGTAACCTCGGTGACCCACGTCCACCGCCTGCCGGACCCCGAGGTAGGACTTCGTCGGCTCTCGGGTCCGGGGGAGGACGGGGAAGTCCTTGAACTGGCATAGGGGCGCGGCGGCGGGCAGATCGGGGGACCGGCGACGGCGGATCGGGCCCGCGAAGGACGACGGATACACTTCTGCGGCCACCTCGCCGACGTCGGGCGAAAAGGCCACGATAAACCTCTTTTTGGCCATTGGCTACTCGAGCTCCCCGGCACACAGGCAGAGGTTGAAGATGGAGGCGCCGACGATGGCTGCGACCTACCAATGGTTTCGAGGGTTGTGTGTGTCTGTGTGAGCGGAGGTTGTGTTTGTGGAAATACTGCAGCGACTGAAAATTTTACTAGGCGGGAGTATCAAGGCGGGGCTACTGAAAATTTGGATCAAGGGCGAGCAGATATTTTTGAGATTGAGAGGGATGCAGAGGGGGGAGTAAAATGCCGGGGCTACTGAAAATTTGAATCAAGGGACTGAAGCAGAGCGGGAGTAACAGACATCGCACATGGTCCGCACAGACTAATCGTGTGCTATCAAGCATTAAAACCTTCCGGGTGGTAGATATTTTCAAGATTGCGAGGGATGCAGAGGCATGAGTTTTGGGGGAGCGAGCTAGTGTGCTTGACATGCCGGCTGTGGACTGTAGCCGACGCACCTTCTCGCGTAAGACATAGGCGTACTATACACCGACGGTGCTCCAAGATATATTGTACTACATCTCACACGGTTGGTGAGAATAAACTGTGTGGGATCTACTTGATTTGAATTACAAAATGGGGTCACAGTGGCAATGGACGGTGTTTGAATTGCTAGACCTTTTATCTGCAGTGAACATGCAACTGTATGTGTGTCGTAAAAGAACTGGAATTATTCAGGGTTCGTTTGGACATTTCATACATTAAACTGGTTTTCTAGCCATTTCAGGTGCACAATTCAAAATTAAACTACATGCACATGCTCCGGTGCATACAAATTGGTTGAAAAATCAAATTTGTGTCCTTCAGTGCATGCTTAGATCCCATGGAAGAAATGGGAATAAAACTTTCGGGGTTCGTTTGGCCTTTTTTATACATTAACTGGGTTTTCTAGGCATTTTATGTGCATAATTCAAATTTAAACTACAAGCACATGCTCCAATGCACTAAAGTTGGTTGAAAAATCATATGTGTGTCCTTGGGTGAATTTCTAGGTCCCATGCAAGAGATGGGAGTGAATTTCAAACACCGGGGCACTATTGATTGCCGGCAAAACATTGAGATACCTGATTTTTAAATTCTAGTAAATCCAAAACTCGTGTGAAATTCATGAAACTTGGCATGCTATCATGGAGCGGCATCAACATGTCGTGGTGAAAAATTTGTCCCATTTGGGGCAGGTTTGGTTATAAGCTTCTCACAAACCAGAGCTTCTCACAACAAGCATGATGGTTTCGATAGGGAACGTACCACAATTGGGGACGGGACGATATCCGTTGCCTCTTATTGCTTTCAAAAATTTTCTAGTGTCAACATAGAACAACAGGAGTGTTGTGTTCAATCTTGGAATTTTTCAGGGTTCGTTTGGCCTTTTTTATACATTAACTGGGGATTCTAGGCATTTTACGTGCATAATTCAAATTGAACAACAAGCACATGCTCCAATGCACCAAAGTTGGTTGAAAAATCACATGTGTGTCCTTGGGTGAATTTCTAGGTCCCATGCAAGAGATGGGAATGAAATTCAAACACCATGGCACTGTTGATTGCCGGCAAACGTTGAGATGCCTGGTTTTTAAATTCTAGTAAATCCAAAACTCGTCTAAAATTCATGAAACTTGGCATGCTATCATGCAGCGGCATGAACATGCCGTGGTGAAATGTTTGTCCCATTTGGGGCAGGTTCGGGTATAAGCTTCTCACAAACCAAAGCTGCTCACAACAAGCATGATGGCTTCGATAGGGAATGTACCACCTCTGGTGACGGGACGATATCTGTTGCCTCTTATTGCTTTCAAAAAAAATTCTTGTGTCAACATAGAACAATAGGAGTGTTGTGTCAATTTTTGGGATTTTTCGGGGTTCGTTTGGACATTTTTATGCATTAACTGAGTTTTCAATGCATTTATGTGCATAATTCAAATTCGAACTACGTACACATGCTCCAGTGCATATAAATTGGTTGAAAAATCAAATCTGTGTCCTTGGGTGCATGCTTAGGTCCCATGCAAGAAATGGGAATGAATTTCAAACACCAGGGCACCGTTGATTGCCAGCAAAACATTGAGATGCCTCGTTTTTAAATTCTAGTAAATCCAAAACTCGTCTGAAATTCATGAAACTTGGCATGCTATCATGGAGCGGCATCAACATGCCGTGTTAAAAAATTTGTCCCGTTTGGGGCAGGTTCGGGTATATGCTTCTCACAAACCAGAGCTTCTCACAACAAGCATGATGGTTTCGGTAGGGAACGTCCCACCTTTGAGGACCAAACGATATCCATTGCCTCTTATTGCTTTCAAAATTTCTCTCATGTCAACATAGAACAAGAGGAGTGTTGTGTCAATTTTTGTGATTTTTCGGGGTTCATTTGGACATTTTTATGCATTAACTGAGTTTTCAATGCATCTATGTGCATAATTCAAATTTGAACTACATGCACATGCTCCAGTGCATATAAATTGGTTGAAAAATCAAATCGGTGTCCTTGGGTGCATGCTTATGTCCCATGAGAGAAATGAGAATGAATTTCAAACACCAGGGCACCGTCGATTTCTGGCAAAACATTGAGATGCCTCGTTTTTAAATTCTAGTAAATCCAAAACTCGTCTGAAATTCATGAAACTTGGCATGCTTTCATGGAGCGGCATCAACATGCCGTGGTAAAAAAAATTCCCGTTTGGGGCAGGTTTGGGTATATGCTTCTCACAAACTAGAGCTTCTCACAACAAGCATCATGGTTTCGGTAGGGAACGTCCCACATTTGGGGACGAAACAATATCCACTGCCTCTTATTGCTTCCAAAAAATTTCTCGTGTCAACATAGAACAACAGGAGTGTTGTGTCAATTTTTGTGATGTTTGGGGTTCTTTTGGACATTTTTATGCATTAACTGACTTTTCAATGCATTTATGTGCATAATTCAAATTTGAACTACATGCACATGCTCCAGTGAATATAAATTGGTTGAAAAATCAAATCTGTGTCCTTGGGTGCATGCTTTGATCCCATGCAAGAAATGGGAATGAATTTCAAACACCAGGGCACCGTTGATTGCCGACAAAACATTGAGATGCCTGGTTTATAAATTCTAGTAATCCAAAACTCGTCTGAAGTTCATGAAACTTGGCATGCTTTCATGGAATGGCACCCGACATGCTGTGGTATTTTTCGTGTCCATTTTGAGAGAAGGCGCACTCGAATAATGATAGCCAACAAAGGCATTTTGAAAAAATAGCTGCCACTGTAATATCTCAAACGTTTGTATAATGCAAACCGTGTGCGTTCTATTAACCATTCACGTGACGCCACGTGTCTGTGTTTTAATGGCTGCAGGAGGGGCCGTGCGGACAGCTGCTTTACCTTGACTGAATGGGAGGCATGCGAGTGTAGTCCGGTGCACAGGCTGACCAAGAGGCATGCAAGCTGTCCTCCAATGCGCAGGCTCACCGGGAAGCATGCGAGTTGTACGCTGCGCAGGCTCACTTGGAAGCGAGCCCTTTGACTTCCATGGCCGCCCACCTTCCTCTCGATTAATGACGCCCGAGCCGCTGTTTAATACGGGCGGCCTTACTATTCGCATCCCATTCCCCTCCCCCCCCCCCCCGCGTAGACCTCCACTGTCATGGCGCAGAATGATGATCTGCCACTAGTCTTCAAGTTTGGTGAAGTCAACTCCGAGCCGGAGGAGATAGAAAATAAGGAGGAATGGGGCCTCATGGACATGGCCCAGAACAAGCTGGCCGCGGCGGTTGCTACCCCCGCTCCTCTCCCAGCTCCCATCCCCGCGCCCGCGCCAGCGACCATCCCCGTAGCATTGACGGGCTGGTCGCTGAGCACTATCGCAGAGCTGGAAGCCACGAGCATCAGCAAGGTCTCCGTGGACCCACGCGAGCTCGTGTACATGCCAGCGCCAGCGCCCGTGCCCGTGCGCGCCCCTCCACCCACCGTGGCGCCGACCCCCGTGTGTTTGGCTGCACCCGCAGCGCCCGTGCCCGTGCGCCCCCCCTCAGCGGCATGGGATCCTGCCGTCGACCGCTACCTCCCAGCGGCGCCAGTTGCCGTCCTCCTGCACCCCGTCCGTCGATCACGCGACTACGTGATGCTTGATTTACAAGTGAAGAACATTTTGTGCTGGCTTGAAGACTTCAACAACGGTGTCCCGGAGGACGACAATGACGGCGCGGCACGCCACCACTGGAAATAGTTTTTTTGTGGTTTAATACTGTATCTCGAATTCTCGATCATATGAATATAAATTCGCAGTGTGACTGAATGAAAGATATGGTTTGAACGAACTTGCGTTTTTCTCTCTTAATGTACGTACTTATCAAACGATTTTCTTTTGAAAAAACGTCGACGGTTTTTAAATATAAAACACTCATCGCAAACATTTTAGTTAAACACCCGTATGCAAACAGACAACTTCCCCAGGAAGCCAAGGGAAAATGTGCCGAGCAGGATTTCTGCATCCCTTCAACGCAATAGGTTGTTTTGCATGACCCGTGTGCAACCACGTACAAACAATTGGGTAAGATTTGCATATCTGTCATTTTGGGTATGTTGCCATTTCTCAAACTAGAAAGATTGACATTTGTTTATCTAGTACCATTGCCATTTGTCAACCTTGTAACACTGCGATTTGTCAAAATATGCAGCTACAAATCACTAGCACTGTCGGATGTGGGGTTCCGGCAAACCCTTAAGGTTCGAACACTGGGGTGCGCGCGAAGCTTTTCCCTCGTACCGATCTACGCCCTAGCTCGCTAAGATCTCGTGGATGAACTCGACGAACTCGCAACACAGAAAGACACGAGGTTTATACTAGTTCGGGCCACCGTTGTGGTGTAATACCCTACTCCAGTGTGGTGGTGGTGGATTGCCTCTTGGGCTGATGATGAACAGTACAAGGGAAGAACAGCCTCCTGAGGTTGAGGTGTTCTTGTGGCTAGGCTCTCGATCGGGTTGGATCAAGCTAAGATGAGATGCCCCTACTATGGTGGCTAGCTCTACTTATATAGGCTCTGGTCCTCTTCCCAAATAATGAGCGGGAAGGGAGCCAACAACGGCGGGCAGTTTTGAAGGGGGACAGCTAGTACAAGCTATCCTGACAAAAGAGGTCTTCGCCTACGAAAAGCTCTAGTGGTGACGCCGTATTGAGCTCCACGATGACCTCCGTCTTGCCATCCTCCTAGTCTTGGTCTCGTTGCACCAATATAGCAACCTTTGCCTGATGCCTCGGTCCTCCTCGCCTGCGCTGGCCTCCTTAGCACCAAAGAGGAAACAAGGACGCTGCGCGCGCTGGCGCCCGCCTGGTGTCGTGCGTCATGGCTCACGTCACGAGGGCCTCGTGAGGTTTGCCCCGCCTTGATATCTCCGCTCCTCGTGAGCCTGCCTAGCTAGGCTACTCCAGAGGAGGTCTTGCGTCGTCCCCTCGCGAGGCTTGGACCCTCGCGAGGGTCTTTGATGCCTTGTTGACGAAGATGGGCTGTACGGCCTGCTGCTTAGCCACGCTGTGGGCCGCAGGCAGGCAGGTCTAGGGACCTTCGTTGCCAGAACGCCAACAGTAGCCCCCGGGCCCAAGGTGCGCTCGGGCTTGGCTTCGCGGCGAAGCCAAGGGTCAAGTTCGGAGCACCGCGGGCCCCAAAATCCTGTGGCCTCGGTTGACGCGTGGCGGTTGATTGGACGTGGGCGTCTCCGCTTCCCCATGCTGCCTTTGAATCCGCCTGGCTATGCGGCCCCTGCGGCCTACACAGTTATTCCTCCGTCGCCCGCGCCTTGCTTCCTCAATTCCTCTGCTTCCTTGCGGCTCTGCTTCCCTTCCCCGATCTGACTTGCGCTCCGCCTGCTCCATCGCCATGGCGCCGAAACAAGCTGAAAAGGGGAAGAATCTGTCTCTGCCAGCTGCGCCTCCATCCTTTGCGCCAGCGCTTGGCCGGTCTCGGGTGCTCAACGACGAGGCCATGGACAAGGTGCGCCCGATGCTTGCTCCTAGCTTCAATGAGTGGGGGGAGACTGTGGCTTGGCCTGCGTCTCGCACTCACACGGCTCAGGCGGCCACCGAGGTCCTAATCTTCATAGATGCCCTCTGGGCTGGCCTGCTTCCTCCCTTCTCCGCCTTCTTCAATGCGGTGCTTGAGCATTATCAGATCCACATGCTACATCTCGACCCCCAGTCTGTGACTCTTCTTGCCGTCTTCGCCTTCGTGTCCGAAGCCATGGCTGGCATAGCCCCTTCTGTTGCCCTCCTTCGCCATTTGTTCTTATTGCATCTGACTGACCCTCAACAAAGCTCAAGATGCATGAGCTTACATGCCGTGGCTGCGACGGCGGGCGAGGGGATCGACTTCGAGCTTCCTCCATCCACGAGCGAATTCAGGACACGATGGGTGTTCGTCGATGCCGGCGTGCTCAGTCCTCTGCTCCAGGCTCCGTCGGGGCCCGTTGTTCCCAACTCCGGCTGGAGCCATCAGCGGCTCATGAGCCTCCGCCTTGCCAACGTCTGGTTCAGGTTGAGGTTGCTGAATGATCACGGCGTAACTGCACCGATGGTGGTGAAGGAATTCGTTCAACGCCGGGTCGCTTCGCTTCAGCGCCATTCTCGCCCAATGTGGACCTTGCTGAGCAGCCAGGACCACATGAGGTTTCAGGAGTCTGGGCTCCTCCTCGGGACGTGGCGAACAGTGCTCAAGGTCCTGACGGGCGTCCCCTTGCCGGCCGAACTGCCTGGGAAAAACTGTTTGCTGTACCGCTGCAAGAACAAGGATGAATTTGTAAAGAACATGCCTTCCTTCGATGAATGGGGGCCGCGGCCGATCGACCTGGAGGGGCCTCGTGAGAACCCCGTCGTCGTGGTTCCCTTCTTTGCCCCTGATGCTGAGCTTGCCCCAAGTGACGGTGCAGGTGGGCGAGCTCCGGCGAAGGCCGGTGGCTCGGGTGCTGAGGAGCACGTGCCTTGTGGTGATCCTGGGGCATCGTCCTCAGGCGCCTGCCACTCCCCTCCTGAGGCGCCGGTTGCTGAGGAGACGAAGCATGCGACTCCCGAGGCTAAGGCTCCAGGAGCCTCGGGAGGTCGTGGTGAAATGGTGCCCGGCTGTTTGCCGCAACTGGGCACCCCTGAAGATGTCCTTCCGAGCTCTTCCTCGGCCCCACTGCGCACCGGCCGCCACGTCCAACGTTTCGGTCGTCTTTGTGTGGACTTCGAGGAGCTCTGCAAGAGGAAAGGATCTCCCAGTGGCAGCAACATCTTCGGACCGCTGAAGCAGAGGAAGTACATCACCGTTGACGTGTAAGTATCATACCGCTGTGGCTCCTTGTGTGCTGTTTTTCATCTTCTGACACCAGTCTTTCAGGGCTCCTTCTACCGAGGCCGCCGAGTCACCTGAGAAATGGCCTCCTTCTTCCTCAACTCTTCCGCCGGCCTCGAGTGCTCCGAGTCCGCTTGTTGCCCCTGGAGCAGGGTTGGTTGAAGGGGCACTCCTGCCTTTCCTGGCGCGCTGAACTTGCGGCCCTGTCGCTCCTCCCCCCTGGTCTGGCGTGGAGCTTGGCAGGTGTGCCCAAGACTCCTCCGCTGGTCTTGGACGGCAATTTGTTGGCTTCGATCTTCGGCTCCTCTTCAAGCAGCGAGCCCCGGTCAGCTTGGGCTCCTCGTGAGGACTGGTTGACGTCAGGCTCAGCGTCAGCCTCCAGCCCCATGCCTGGAGGGGGCGCACCACTTGGTGCCCCACCCGCAGCCCCCGAGGCGGAGGATGAGGTGGGCACAGCGTTCGAGCTCGAGCGCGGGTGGAGCATGGTTCGTCAAGAGCTCTTCCAGGAGGCGATGGGCGCGATGCGCCGATTGGGTGAAGAGCTCGCTGGTGTTGACTCGCGCCTTGAGGCTGAGGGTCTCCGGCTGATGGAGGAGCGGCGCAAGCTGAAGGTGGCCATCAACCTCGGCCGCTATGAGCGTGACCTTGAGAATGAGAAGGCCGATGTGTCCCTCAAGATTTCCCATGAAGCCCGCTCACGAGCTTTGGTGGAGGCTCGCGAGGCCGACCGCCGCCGCGAGGCTGGGGAGAAGCGCGCGTGGGAGCTCCAGGCCTGGAGCGCGTCTCTTGAGCAGCAGGTGGAGGCGCGCAGGGCCACTCTTGTGTCGATGAGGGGGACGCCCGCGGAGGAAGAGGAGGTCTGGAAGCGTGAGGAGGCGCTGGCCCTGGAGGCCATGGAGCGTAGCCACGAGCTCGAGCAACTGGAGACGAGGGAGCGTCAAGTTGCCCAAGCAGATGACGCCGTCGGGGCTCGCGAGGCTAGATTCGAGGAGGAGGTTGATCGCCGGGTGGCCGAGGTTCACGCAGATCTGGAGGGTAGGTACGACCTGAAGCTGAAGCTCGTAGGCGCGGAGGATGAGGGCAGGGCCGCTGCCCTCAGGCCCAGGTTGGACGAGGCTGAGAGGCGTGCGGAAGCCACGCCCGCCGCCCTTATTACGGCGTAGGCGGACTTGGCCTGCGCCCGCGCCGAGCTGCGTTCCCTCCGGAAGCGGGTTGATGATGCTGAGGCCGTCGCGAGGCAAAACACGGAGGAAGTGCTCCAGCGACGAACGCTGGAGCGCGAGCATGCCCCTATGCTTCAGGATCTCCGGAACAGGGCCAACATCACCCTGGGCCATATTTGCGACGTGGAGGCGCCGGCCCCTCACTCGAATGATTATGCCAGCCACCTGACCTTCTTCACCGAGGTGGTGACGCGCCTGGAGGCTCGATCTGCCAAAGCTCGCCAGCTTGTGGAGGAGAGGGGTCTTGGCCTGCTTGAGCGCGCCTTCTGCCGTGTCTTTAGCTACCTCTTGAATCCCGACCCCAACTTTGATTTCGATGCCGCTATCGCCTCCGTACCCATGGCTGTCCAGGGCGACCTAGCACGTTGGCTTGAGGACAATGTGGATGCGTTGGTCAGGGCCTTCACTTCGGAGGACGACGCGGTGGTGGTCGTCGCAGACGAAGGCGACGTGGTTGACGACGGCGACGGGGGCGGCGACGATGCCGATGAAGACGACGACAACGCGAGTGACACATCCGCGGGTGATGCAGCGAGCGACATTTCTGGCCGATCTCTTGTTCTCCTGTCATTTCACCCTGCGCACAAACTCGGGCGTGGCCCCTGGAAAACTTGTGAGAGCATTTTGAGAGGGGGAGCCCCTCATGTAAGCAAACTGCAGTTTTTACTTTCCTATGCAATGCGAGTCTGTGTCCTCGTGAACTTGTGAATCCTATTGCGAGTTTTCTGCCTAAGTTTACCTTAGTCAGCGCCAGCTTTGAGCTGGGCTGCGACGTGTCGAGTTCCCGAGAACCCTGCGGAGCTCGTCGCCCCGTCAGAAGGGGCCCTACCGGAGCTGAGCACCAGTTTGTAGTGCTTGCGCGCACTTGGCGTGCGTGCTTCGCGCTATCCCGCTCGCGAGGAGCTCGTGAGGGGAAGGCGATGGACATGAGTCCTAGTCAAAATGAGATCCAGAAGGCAAGAAATTGCTCGAACAAGAAAAGGCTCCCCCGCGCGCATCAATAAAAACTCAACTTCAACTCAAATCCAGATAAAGAAAGCAAAGCTACGAAGAAAGTGATCCAAAGCAAAAGGCCGCGTCTGGCACCTAGTCTAGTCTTCTGGTCTTCAAGTCTTCTCACCAGCGCAGAGCTAAGTGCTGCCACTAGCCGTGGGAGGGAGCCCCAGGGCCTGAGGCCGGCACCCCTGAGACTCTGGGGCGTGTACATCCCCAACTCATTATTACGGGAGAGTGTCACGGGCGGCGAGCTTCACAGGCACTGGGCCTTCTTCAAAGGTACCGGCCTTGCTTCATATCGCCAGACGAGGGCCCCGCCTTGCACCACCCTCGATCTCCTCTAAGCCGACCGGTCACCAGGTCGACACAAAGGAGGGAAAGAGGACGCCAGCGGTTCCCTCGGCGACCACAGGTCCTCTGCCGGGGGAAGGGTTGTCGAGGCCTCCCCGGAAGAGGGCCTACCTCCGGGCGCTGCCAGGCGTTGCGCGCCACGGGGAGGGGCCTTGCTCCTGGCCCCCCGGCGGCCCCCAGCGTGTCTCCCTTGTTGGAACGGGTGCCGCCGTGCCAGGGTCGTCGATCGACGCTGCAACCTGAGTCATCTGCAACCCATGGTTAGCATAAGCCCGCTCCTGAGAGATTAGCGGTACCCTGTAGTTGTCGTTGCCGGCGCGACTGTCGTGGTTCTCTGTTGGTTCTTGGAAGGCTTCGGCTCCTAGCGCCCCCTCTCCCCAATCTTCTCCAATGAACGCGCCTGGGTCGTCCTCTGGTGCGTACCCTTGGTCCATCATGCGGGGCACGTAGGCTTCAGGGGCCGTCACCCCGAACACCTCACCGTGGTGCCCCACGCTCCATGTTGCTTGGCCCACGGTGACGTCCTGGAGATGATAGCACGGCATCCGGCTGGGACCATGGAGGGCGGCGCTTGGGCCCGTGCTTGCCGCGGATGGCATGGGGGAGTCGGAGCCCCCTACGCCGCTGGCTGTGCTGATGTTAATGAAGCCCCCTGGCATAATTGATGGCGCGTGGATGTGGTGAGGTTCACCGCGCGGCCCTGCAGCGGCCTGTGGAGGAAGTCGATAGCAGAAGGGTGGTGCTCCCGACGCCGCTGCATCCAGCAGCTCGGCAACGCGCTCCAGCAGTGTATCTCGGCCGCTTTCCATCAGCCTGCACCGCAGCAGCTCCCTTGCCAAGGTGAGTGCTGCCCGCATGTTTGCTTGCTCCCGCCGTGAGTGCGGTGCCGTTGCCGCGGCATGGCTTGCCGCCCTTGCTGCGGCTCGTACTTGCCGCAGGGTGAGGGTGGACGACGCCTGGCCGCGCTGCCCGCGCCCGGCGGGGTTTGGTGGCGCTCGCGCCGCCTGGAGTGCGGGGTCGAGAACTTCATGGGCAGGCGGCGCTGCCCGGGCCGGCGAGGCTGCCCAGCGATCGGAGCCGGCCCTTTAGTCGTCGGACATCGTGACTGGGGAGTGTCGGCGAGCCAGTTGGTGGAGAAGAAGCTCCGGCGCACCCCTACCTGGCGCGCCAAATGTCGGATGTGGGGTTTTGGCAAACCCTTAAGGTTCGAACACTGGGGTGCGCACGAAGTCTTTCCCTCCTACCGATCTACGCCCTATCTCGCTAAGATCTCGCGGACAAACTCGACGAACTCGCAACACAGAAACACACGAGGTTTGTACTGGTTCGGGCCACCGTTGTGGTGTAATACCCTACTCCAGTGTGGTGGTGGTGGATTGCCTCTTGGGCTGATGATGAACAGTACAAGGGAAGAACAGCCTCCTGAGGTTGAGGTGTTCTTGTGGCTAGGCTCTCGATCGGGTTGGATCAAGCTAAGATGAGATGCCCCTACTATGGTGGCTAGCTCTACTTATATAGGCACTGGTCCTTTTCCCAAATAATGAGCGGGAAGGGAGCCAACAACGGCGGGCAGGTTTGAACGGGACAGCTAGTACAAGCTATCCTGACAAAAGCGGTCTTCGCCTGTGAAAAGCTCTGGTGGTGACGCCATCTTGGGCTCCTCGATGACCTCCGTCTTGCCGTCCTCCTGGTCTTGGTGTCGTTGCACCAATATAGCAACCTTTGCCTGATGCCTCGGTACTCCTCGCCTGCGCTGGCCTCCTTAGCACCAAAGAGGAAATAAGGACGATGCGCGCGCTGGCGCCCGCCTGGCGCCCGCTTGGTGTCGTGCGTCATGGCTCACGTCACGAGGGCCTCGTGAGGTTTGCCCCGCCTTGATATCTCCGCTCCTCGTGAGCCTGCCTAGCTAGGCTACTCCAGAGGAGGTCTTGCATAGTCCCCTCGCGAGGTTCTTGGATGCCTTGTTGACGATGATGGGCCGTACGGTTGCTTAGCCACGCAGTGGGCCGCAGGCAGGCAGGTCTGGGGACCCCTGTTCCCAGAACGCCGACAAGCACTACCTAATTTTTGCAACTAAAATCACTAGCACTGTTCATATGGACACCACTAGCAGGCATGAGTTCATGGACGCATATGCAAATGTACCATTCATTACATACAACAAGTCATCAACCCACAACGACAACGAGGATACACGTTCGATTATAGATCATTTCCAACAAAACATTCTAGTAAAGTTTTTCTCACACAACAAATAATAAAGCGATGAAATGAACTTCAGCTCAACCACTCGTCGGCGTTGGAAACGCTTGCTTTGAATCAGAAGTGATTCTCTGGGAAGGGCCAGCTACTGTCAATCTCGAGACCAACGCAGGACTGATCATTGAGGCTGAAGCGGCCTATGTCAGGACCCATATTGGGACGGTAGGGAAGCATAGTAATGTCCGAGGTATAGATACAGTTGCTTCTCATAAATGGTAGTAACGTTGTGTCAACAGCAGCTGGATCACCTTCCACCATCATTAGATAGTTTTGTCCAAGGAAGAGCGAGTTTCCACCAAGACTTTCAATACTGAACTAGGGAGAAGGTGTTGGCGCTAGTACACTAGTATCCATCCCGAATACACTGCAATGGATGTTGGAATAGGTCCGGAGAGTGCGACCATACGAGACAACACCTGCTTCCTTAGTAACATCAGCAGTGCCCCGTATACAGACAAGAAGAGATGATCCATCGGAATAAGTTGCCAGGCGCCACTGAATATATGGGTCCTGCTCGTCCTCATGCTCGTGAATAAAATTTACAAGTACAGGTGGTGGAATGTTCACAGGACCTTGGAAACACAAGAAGGTTAATTAGTAAAGGGAAACTAGCTAACCCGCATGCATGTGGATGAAATAATTATAATTACGGTGGAAGACAAATGTACCAAAATCATAAGGATTCCATGCAAAAAACAGTGCCACGAGTTGTGGCAGCAAACACAAGACCCTCGTATGAATTGCATCACAGTACTCATCCGTGTAAAAGTGATTTTTGAGCAATATCCATCGAGTCGAACCATGTTGGACGGCAACAAGCTTGTCGAAGATAGCGACAACATAAGCATTCCTATAACCCCAAGAGCGGTTGGTAACTCGACAAATTGCTATCTTCCATAGACGCGAGTCAGCATGATCGTATTTGAACTCACATAGAATACCAGTGTACTCAACCTCTGGGCAGTCGTCTGAGATTTTTTGAAGTGGAACCCGGTGACGAGTGTACACATTCACAAGTTCCCACTTGCAGTTGTACCCAATATAAACAACCCAATCTCCATTTGCGCCTGCCCAAGCCTTGCCCTCAAGCGATGGCATCTTAACATCATATGTATCATCATCAAGCGGCATCAACCTACACAAGGCTAGGCTTCCCTCGTCCCCGCGCCAGTCAGCAGGGTCACGGCAAAGAATATAGGGGTGATCAAACCGCTCCTGGACCCTTGGGGTTCTTTGTAATGATGTTATTAGTTGAGTCGAGAATGGTCTTGAATGAAGCTGCCATGCTAGCCGAGGTGATGACGTCGCACCGATCAATGATTTCCTCCACCGCGTCATCATTCAGATCGGGGCAAGAATAACGGGGTCATTTCTGGCTTGTTCCTCCTCATCGCAAACAGTTAATTGAACTGAACCGTATGCCCTTCATCGCACACGCAACTAAAAGCTGAACCATGTTTGATGCATCCTCCATCGCAAACGTTTTCACCTTTTTTGAGGGTTTTCATACACCACCGTTTGCGATTATCGCATTGCACACAGTTTCTCGAAGGGTCTCTTATCGTAGTGTCACGTTAGCAGCATCCTGCAGTAGTGATATATTTTATTTTTCAAGAAAAATAATCTGAATAAAAACCAAAATAACTCCAAATTGAAAATAATTTCAAAGGGACTTTAAATTTGATTCTTTTAAACTTCCAATTCATATTTCATATGTTTTGAAGAAGTCATTTTATCTTCTCTCATGAAAATCATTGAGTTGCTTAAAGTTTCTGAATTTGAAATATTTCCAAATGAAATTCAAATATTTTCAAAAACCCTTTTTTCAATGGAAGAAGTCATGGCATCTTCACTCTAGGGTTTTGTATTTGTAAGAATTTGAATTCATGGAGATCAGAAATGCAAGGTGAAAGTTTGGGAAGTCCTTCTATTCCCTCTCATTTAACTTTCAAAAAGTTTCAAATTTCACTCAATTTCACTCAAGCAACCACACCACAATCAAAGAATCAATCAAAACTATTTAATATAACATTCCAAAATTTAGATTTTGGGATGTTACAAACCTACCACCCTTAAAATGAATCTCGTCCTCGAGATTCGGAGAGGCTAGAAAGAAATAGGTTAGTTCGGGGTCTTCTGAAAATCCATTGATCGTCACAGGGGGTCTGGGGTGCTACCACCCTTAGAAGCATGGTTACGGTTCCATAAAAAATCATATACTCCATCCTTATCGTTGACAGTGTCCAACTTCTCAGATCGTCAGAATAATTCCTTCTCTCGGCTCTTCCGGTAGTGGCATAACCTTTTTCCTCAATTCATGTGTACATTTTGTCTTGGTACTGTTTCTCCTGTGACTGGGTCTTCTTAGCTGACAGGTCTGGCGCCAATACTAAACAACTATCGATATCTCATGGTGGTCATCAAACAATTTGACTGGCTCCCTGCAGAAAACGGTCCTGGGCTTCATTCTCACCGTATGACCTACGGTTGGCAACAACTGCCTTGGACAAGAGGAAAAATTGTCATACCATTCTAATGTTTAAACAAGGTTTTTATCGTCGTCTCTCTACTATGGGTAAGTCATTCAGATTTACCATCCCAAATAGCAAGGCGAATAATAAGAGTAAGTCGGTATGGTGATCAATCCATCCCGCACCCAAATCATTACCTTGTATATGGTTTAGCGAATCTCGCATTCTAACACTCGGTCATGCTCACAAGCATTGCAGAATTTCTCTTGTCGACGAACTAAGTTCGGATAAATCCATTTATTCTGCAGGCCAAACAAACATCTATCGTTCCTTCACAACTCTTAGGTTTTACGTTACTCCTATAAGATCGTCTGTTGCTAAAGACATATCCTTTTCTAGGGGTTTTTCCTTCAGCAAGAGTGTGCTTGCTTCTTGGAAGGTCCTGGAGCCTGTGGGTTATGGCCCATATCATCACTTGTAAACCTTAAACTCATTATCGGGGGCAACTGATCATTATTTCAACATCCAGCTTCCTAGCATTCTTAAATCCATCCAATTGTATTGTCTCCCTTCCTTCTATTGGTACCAAACTAAGACATGATTACTCAGACTCATCATTGATTTACAATTGCTCCATATTACCAACATTATACCTCCTTTATATCCAATAGTACTCCATCCCTTCATACTCTTGGGATACCCGCATATCGAGACAAAACTCGTACTTATATTGTCTGAAATCCGCTCCGCGGAATATCATTATCTTTTCCAGTGGTCAAGTGTCCTTGCAGGGTATTACCACCCTTGAAATGCACAAATTCATCCATAGACCATATTTCTCATATCCTCGAAAATGGTCAAAATCTTTCTTCATAGAGTAACTACTCATAAAATCCAACGTATGAAATCATGACACATGAACCCTATTGATTTCATGAATTTATTACAATCTCTTGAACATCCATTACATGCCTCAACTCAACACCTCACTAATAAAAAGAAATGTCCCCACTACTACTACTATATTTCGGGTTGCAACTCAACTATTTATCACAAGTCTCCTTCTCCTTGGGACATTCTCTGTCAAAGTGCCCTGCTTCATCACAACGGAAACATATTACTTCTGACAAGTCTCGAGGTTTCCTTGTGATTATATAGCCTCCTGGGGTCCTCATCTTCCCTTTCGGGCAATCATTGAAGTAGTGTCCCGAATCTTTGCACCTGAAACATGTGATATGACCCAGGTCCTTCTTTGTAGAAATTGGGTTGTTCCTGGGATCCAATCTATTTCTCTTCCTGGACTTTTCCGTACCAATCAGGGCTTCTATTTCCTGTGGGTCATACTCTACTTCCTCTGTCGGGAATTATAATAGATCCCCATTCATACAATTCTGGGAGATGTGTCCTTCTTCTCCACATGAATAGCATGACTTGGTGCAAGGTTAATTGGTTCTTCTTTGGGTGTGTCCTCCACCTCTTCCTCCATCACATGTTCTTCTAAAATTTCTATGAGGGCTCCTTTCATTGCTTCTTTCTTTTACCGGATGGTTGTTTGTTCCATGGGGTAAATGTGACACTGAGCAGGGTAGTGGGTAGTCCCTTCACATAGGAAACAAGTGATCTGCCTAGTTGGGCATTCTTCAGCTAGGTGACTTCCTTCACAATGAGGGCATTCATCCTTGTGTTCTTTATGGTTGTGTCCTATTTCTCCACACAGCTTGCATGCACAAGGTTTCTTCATATCATTTCCATAAGGCTTCAAATTCGGGGACACAAGACGAGACTTTAGCAGTGTCAACTTAAATTCTTCCCAAGTGGTTACTCTTTGCCATCCATTGATGGTTTGGTACATCCTCCACCAAGTAGCAGCACCTCTTTCAAAACACTGAAGAGCATGTTGGGTCATATTCTTTCTGGCTATAGTGTTATTCTTCATGTGATCTTCCATCTTTTGAATCCATCGGTCCGTCTCCAATTGACTTATCGGTCCAGAAAATATGAGTTCATCTCCATCCATCCTCTAATGATTCCAAGGGTTTTGGGGTGAGATAAGAGAGACAGGGAGGGATACACACAATACAAACAAAAGTTTTGAAAAGACAAATTTTATTTGTGGCTGTCGGAAAACATCAAACAAATGACAACTCACAATCGTCGCATCTAACGTAAGTGTATAACAGGGGTTTGGTCTTCTAAAGGTCAATAAATCTTCAACGTTGCCAAACTATTCAAGTCTTGTTCATGTCTCCGATGGCTTCTTCCGATCGTGCTTGTCCTTCTCAAGTTCTTTTGCAAGATCATCTCTATTGACGCGAAGTCTCTCGTGACGTCCTTTAATATTCTGGAGTTGCGTTCTGTCGTGGAGTTGTCACGGCAGATCTCCTAGTGAAAGGACTTAGTTGTGGAGCCATGGTGACATGGTTAGCTTAAAGGGATTAAAATGGGACAAAGGACACGAGGAGTTTATACTGGTTCGGCCCCTTGCGGTGAAGGTAAAAGCCTAATCCAATTTGAGGTGGTATTGCTAGGGTTTTGATTACCAGGGAGCGAATACGCTTTGCCTAGCTTTCGATCTGTTGTTTTTCTTGCCCTAAGTGGCTGCCGGGTAATCCCCTTATATACATGGGTTGACGTCCTGCGGCCTATAGAGTCCCGACCGGCTCATACAAACGTGTCCGGCTCGGTGACTTATCTTACATGCCTTATAATACAAGTTACATATACATGATGGTTTACACTTATGGGCATTAAGACGCCTCTCGGATTGGGTCCTTTAACAAGCCTACTTCATGAACTGCCACCTTCACATACTCATGGGCTTTGTCTAGATGATCCGCCATTGGGATAACCCCGCCCCTCCTAGGCGGGTCATATCCAATAGTCATATCCCCAACATTAGGCCCCAGGTTGATTTGAACTTGTTCATGTCAATCTTCAACACTTAGAAAAATCCTTCTTCATTTTCCTGTGAAACATTGTAACCCGTCATGATGTCATCTCCGGAAATTGCAGTAACCCGCCGTGACGTCACCTATAATTAATACTACACACGGCCCAAATCTTAATAAATCCTTTTCTTTTACCAACCCTCCAAAAATCAAGGCGCTCGCATCGCCACATATCCATTTTCCTGTCTCCTCGATTCTCGCGTGTACCACTTATCCTTCCAGCCTTATAAATAGGGCCATGGGCTCACTTCTCATTCTCCCCCTTTGCCTTCTCTCCTTCTTCTTCCTCCTCGCGATGCTCCAATGCGCCCAAGCTCCGCTGCTGTCGACCTTCGTCCCATTCGTCGACTCCGACCGCTACATCACCCTGAACGGACCAGAATGTCGCGGTGCTCCTCCGCCGTCAATCAGCGTCGGTAAGTCTTCCCCTTTCCTCTTCATAGATCTGTGTTAGGGTTTCTCTGTTCGTCGGTGTTCATCACCGTTCTTCCCTTTCTCCATCCCAGATCGCATAGTTTTGATATGAAAATAGCACAGATCTCGCGTGGTAACAGTTTTAGCACTTATTTTTTGATATCAGACCATATCTTCCTTGCAATAGATCTCATATGAACACCCTCACTCTTCTGCTGCCACCACCTTAGTTTTAGATTTTATTCCGTTTTTCTGAATAGCTGCAGATCCAATCTTATAGCTTCAATCTGCGAAACCTGTTTGTCCCAACACTTAGTAAAATTTTGCTCTTGTCAGATCTTGAATACCAGTACGTGTCATGGCGGCTTACATGTCCGGCTTACAATTACTCATATATCATTAGTCCTCACTTAAGCCGCCATTCTGAATATACACCGTAACTGTTAACTTGTGATTTCACCAACTGATTTGAACCGGCAAAATTTTCCCTTCCTTTAGCTTTTCTCTCTTCACAATGCCGCCCAAGACAGTCTATACATGCAATAGGGTTCCCAATGTCGCCACTAAGGGCTCATTCAGAGATTTTGTCGAAATCGGGTACCTGCCCGCAAAGAGTGTTATGCATTATCGTGCCCCTGAACCGGGCGAAGAAAGACCTCAGCCAAAGGATGGCGAAGTTATTGTATTCACTGATAACATGAACCGGGGTTTCTCACCACCCGGCTCTAAGTTTTTCTGAGATGTTCTGCACTTCTTCCAACTCCATCCTCAAGAAATCGGACCCAACTCCGTGTCAAATATTTGTAACTTTCAAGTCTTTTGCGAAGTATACATTCAAGAAGAGCCCAACATCGACCTCTTTAGGGAATATTTTTATTTGAACTGCCAGAATGAATTCACGAACGGGCACAACTTGGAACTCGGCGGAATCTCGATACAATGCAGAAGAGATGCCATCTTCCCTTATGCATGCCTGCCGAGTCACCCAAAGGATTGGAACCAGACGTGGTTTTACTGCAAGGATACCTCTCCGGCTGACGAGAATCCACTGCCGGGTTACCGCGTTGGGCACCTGGACCCAAAGCACAATCTTCCTGAGAAACTTACCACTGCCGAATGGGCAAAGCTTGGTCCTACCATTGCAAAGGTTAAAGCTCTACTAGGAAACGGGTTAACTGGCATTGATTTGGTCAGGTGCTGGGTTTCTTGGTGGATCATACCCTTGAGTCGTCGCACCGTCTTAATGTGCACTTACACTGGTGGTGTAAAGGATCCACTGCACCACAGCTCTGCACCATTAACTAACGAGGAAATTAACAAAATGGTTAAGTCCCTTTTAAATGAAGATCCAGAAGATTGCATTAAAGTGGGCCTGGAACCTTTCTGCAAACTTAACCCGCCACCGGATGTGATTCTCCGAATTTATTTACCTTTACCTCATTACTCAAATACTTGTTAACCCAACCTTTGATGACCTTTACAGGCTAAGTCTGACTTTTGGAAAAAGAAGTATGATCATGAAGCTGCCAAGAAGGCCATGGCTGCCAAGAAAGCCGCCAAGAAGACCACCAAGAGAAAGAAGAAACCAAGCACCTCTGACATGCTTAATCTGGATAACACCTATGAGTCGGAGGTAGCCCTTGACTCTCTTGGCTCATTTTTCAATCATCTTATGGACACTGATTATTATCAGGATGACACGGGAGCTAGCCAAGCAGCTGAAGAAGAGGTAACTATTATTTCCTCTGGCTCAGAACCTTTGCCAAGACAGAAACTTGGACAAGTAACCAAAAAGTAAGGTTTTCACACCCCTTGGCTTATTTAGATCCTCACTTTCTTTTAAAGCAATAACAACACAAGAATCGACGTCAGACCCGGACCAGTGGAGGTGAAGAATTGTCCTCCGGCTTACCAAACACTCCCGCTCCTCGAAAACGTCGAAACGAGGTTCTTTTTAACTTCAAACTCTTTTTACCTGCCGGTGGGTCTTATTTGCTTACCACTTACTATGTTGATTCAATTGACCAGGAGATTGCCCGTTCTTCCTCTAGCGACTCATCGCAAACTGAGTTGCCGACTTTTAAAACTGCCCCTGGGTACCAATAATTACCTTTTATTCTGTATCTCTTTATACTCTTATACTTATACTGACTTGTCACCACCTGTGCAGTGGACAAGCAAAGCCTAGCAAGAAAACAAGGGTTTCCAAGCCAGCTGAGGATCCTAAAGTTATTGAACCGGAACAACAAGTCTCTGCACCTGATGCTTCTGAAAAACAACTAGATGACCCTGTCCCTGATATTCCACCCGAGATTCCGGATCTCTGCATTGATGACACCAACATCAATTCTTTGAACCCTGCACCATCAAGCCCGCCTAAGCCATCAGAGACTCATACTGATGATGTTCTAATCACTGACACCGGCTTTAGAGAGCCGGGAAATCCAATAGCTTTGGCCAAGCATACTGCCAAGCAAGAGGTTATTGAAAGGCGGAAGATGAGGTTTGACGTCTCCCATTAAGATTAAGCAGGAGTGAGATACTCTCTGGCTACCTCAGCCAAGTACACTCCAGCCACGATCTTGAAGTTGATATGGTGAAGCAAATGCACCAAAAGTATGAGGTATGCCTTCCATCTTTGAATAATTATGTACATCCTGCCAGCCCCTAAGTCTACTAGTTATGATAAGATTGAATAGGCTATAGACTTAGAATAATCCATAAGCTTTTTTCGTAGAATCCCCTCCAAGGCCGGTTGTCATAGTTAAAATTAAACCGGATGTTGAAGCAATTTAGCATTGCATACGTAGTCCCCAAGGGCTGGTTTAATCAGCATGAATGAGCCAGTCCTGCTTACCATTGTTTAAGAAAGGAGAGCTTATCTGTGTGGCCCCCATGAATCGGCTGTGATTGTTTACAGCACAACCGGTTCATCATTAAGAAGATACAAGCGATATGCATTAGCCCCCAAATGCCAAGTAGTCTTGCTTGCAAAGTGCTTCGGACTTTATTCATAAGAGCTGTTTTACTTAACGAAATGCTTTGACAGACATTAGCCCCCAAGTGCCAAGTGTTGTTGCTTGCAAAAGGCTTGGGACTTATATTCTTGTAATCCTGATATGAATGTATTGACAACTCTGTGCTTTATACAGGCTGCTACTGCTGAACTGGAGTCACAGTTAAATGATGCAAAGACCCGGCTGGTGAATCAGGAGTCTGAGACCCGGAAAGCTAAATCCAAATTCTAGTTTAGCATAGCGGAATCGGAAAAGCTGAAGACCAGTTTTGAGGCGGAGAAAAGCACTTGGGCTGAAGAAAAGACAACTTTAACGCAACGAGCTGAAAAAGCCGAGGCAGCTCTTCAAGAGGTGACCACTGAACTCACCGGCATAAAACACCATGTATCTCAGATGGTTTCTGCTATCTTCGGTGATTCGCTTTGCTAATCATTAAAAATGAATCCTTGTAGTGATAATATAAACCGCCATTAACCAATCTGTGATTTATCCAGGTCCCAGGAGCAGCAACCTTAACCAAGACATGCTTGTGAAGCTCAAAGCTGTCTACACACTTGTCGAACAGTTGTATACCGGAGCTCAACATGCACTGGCCACAATTTCTCCAACGAATCAAGCACCTACTCTTTTAATAGATGTCTTGAAAAAACTTTCTGTGCTTCCTGCTAGGATGGATGAAATGACGCGGTCGTCTGCAAGAGCCGGTGCTGTGACGGCTTTGAGCCGGGCCAAGGCATGGGTACCAGAGCTTGACCCGGCTGAGGTAGCCACTGGTTACCCGAGCTTGAAAGAAGATGGTACGCCATTTGACCAGAAGGACTTCTATGCTTGCGTGAAAGAGATACATCCAATGGCGACTATGATTGCTAATGACTCGGACCTTTCAAAGTACCATCCGGCTTATAACAAGGAGAACCAGAAGATGCCGACCCCGGCTTATAGAGTGATGGACATAATCCCCCCAATCTGTAAGCACACTTTTGCCCCTGAAGTTGAGCCATCTGATCTTATAGACGACGACGCTGAATTTCAAGCTTTATCTGGCATCTATTGGTCATCACCAAATTTTCAGACGACGGAGGAGGACAAAGAACCGGAAAAGGATGACCTAGAAGCCTCAAGCTAGCAAGACCAAGAAGAGTAAGCCGCGGGGCGGTTTACATATTTGATTCTTGGAAAAAACACTTGATCCCATTTGGCTCATGGAGTCATGTAATAGGGTAGTAAAACATGAATCTGTCGTTCCATCATGCACGTTCTTGTTTTGCGCAATACTGATGATCCGCCGGTTTGAAAGACAATCATTTTATTCTGAGGACAATATTGATTTATGCAGATCAGACTTGATTATGCTCCTGCACACAAATAAATCACAAGTGCCCTGGCGGTTTACCGCCGGGCGGGTCATGATATCCAATTAAGGCCAATGGGGACGAACAGTCCTTAACCAGGGCCGGTCTGACCATAATACTTAACATAATAAAATATCGTACCTGTGGCATGTGCTTAGACTGTTGGCTTAATAGCTTTATGCAATTTAGAGTTTGTAGAACTATAACTCCAAACATAATATTATGATACTCTGATGACTTAGAGTCCGCCATCCTGGCGGGTTGTAGGGTCCCAAAAGATGCTTCAAATATGAGCCATAATTAGGGCAACTTGGCCCGATGTGTAAAAAGCAAATGGCGAAAAAGAAATCGTATAAAGAAAAGAAATCAAAAAATTCGAGGCTTTGAAGGCTGCCAAGCCAAAGTGTCTTCTTCGATGAAACTAGCCGGAGCCACTGGAAGGTACGTGCTTTCTGTGAGCCTGACTCACAGTACCCAATCGACATTTGAACCCAGATAAAGTCAGGTCTTGCTTAAAGATAGACTTATCAGGAGTACGCGAGGTCAGAGTAACAGCATACATCACGGGCCGATTTATCCAAGTTTCAAGGAAGGCGGCTTATGAAGCCTGGATCTATCCTGACCATCTGTAAGCTGTGCTCTCACATGACAAACCGCCATTTGAACTTTAACAAGCTCAAGATCTTTGGTCAAATACGCCGTAAAAGATTGATCGTTAAGAGTTTGGCGGTTTAATCAGGATTACCCGATGGAGTTGAAGCAGCTGGCTACAGGTAGGATGACCCGGAAAGGTTATGTTCTCTTTTGTCGAATACGCCTATGTCTGAACAATATAACCTGGTCAAGAGGGTAGTCACACTATGTTCTCCTTGGTCGAATACGCCTATGTTTGAACAGGAAGCCCCCAAGTGACATACTGACGAATTACGCTCATCGGGGACCTATGTTTGAGCTGTGTTGTGCATCCAACTCTCTTTGGACCCTGTAGTTTGGGCGTCAAGCCTCTTAAGTAAACATGTAAGATGACGATAAAGACTCAACTTCGAGGAAGTGAAACGATAGAGGCCCTGAATTATCATGGATGCTGGCTTTATTATACTGTTTATTATATATACATTATCAAACTACGTACATCACGAGAGCTGGTGGCTCAAGTATAGTAGGGCCGACGATGAGCAATATTCCACGGCTGACGGGTCTCTTCCTCCGACTTACATGAGTCCTTGTGGTCGCGAACGTCGATAAGATAATATGACCCATTATGCAGATTCTTGCTGACCACAAAAGGTCATTCCCAAGGCGGTGATAGATTATGCATGTCTGTCTGATCCTGGATGAGCCGGAGCACTAAGTTGCCTTCTTGAAAGGTTCTTGTTTTGACTCGGCGGCTGTGATAATGACGTAGGTCTTGCTGATAAATCGTCAAACGAGTTGCCGCGAGGTCACGCTCCTCATCTAACAGGTCAATTGCATCTTGACGGGCTTTTTCATTATTGGCCTCAACGTAAGCCGCCGCCCAGGGTGAATCGTGACGGATGTCACTAGGGAGAACCGCCTCTGCTCCATAAACCATGAAGAAAGGTGTGTAACCCATAGATCTGCTGGGGGTTGTATTGATACTCCATAATACTGAGGGTAACTCCTCTACCCAACAACCCGGCGTTCTTTGCAAAGGAACCATAAGCCGGGGCTTGATACCTCACAGGATCTCTTGATTTGCCCGTTCTGCCTGACCATTGGACTGAGGGTGAGCCACAGAGGAAACACCAAGCCGGATATGCTCCCATTGACAAAATTCTTTCATAGAGCATTTAGAGAGATTAGTACCATTATCTGTTATAATGCTATGTGGAAAGCCAAAACGGAAGATCACCTTCTTGATGAATTGAACCACCGTTGCTGCATCACACTTACTAACCGGCTCTGCCTCAATCCATTTAGTAAACTTATCAACTGCCACCAATAGGTGGGTCTTCTTATCCTTGGACCTCTTAAAAGGACCAACCATATCAAGCCCCCAAGTTGCAAACAACCAAGTAAATGGAATCATCCTCAACTCTTGAGCCGGCACATGAGCTCGTCGTGAAAACTTCTAACAACCGTCACATTTGCTGAACAAATCCTCAGCATCAGCATGAGCCGTCAACCAATAGAACCCATGACGAAAAGCCTTGGCTACAAGAGATTTAGAGCCGGCATGATGACCACAATCTCCTTCATGAATCTCCCGCAAAATTTCACAGCCTTCTTCAGGAGAGACGCAACGCTGAAACGCCCCTATGACACTGTGATGGTGCAATTCCCCATTGACAATTGATATTGACTTAAACCGCCGGGTGATCTGTCTGGCCAAGATCTCATCCTATGGCAACTCGCTCCGGGTCATGTAAGCCAAATACGGAACCGTCCAATCAGGAATAGCATGAAGAGCCGCCACCAATTGTACCTCCGGGTCAGGGATAGCAAGATCCTCCTCTGTAGGTAATTGGACAGAAGGATTAAGCAGAATATCGAGGAACGTATTAGGCGACACCGGCTTACGCTGAGACCCTAACCGGCTTAAAGTATCAGCCGCCTCATTCTTCCTGCGATCAATATGTTCAACCTGATAACCCTTGAAATGACCTGCAATAGCATCAACCTCTCAGCGATAAGCCGCCATGAGTGGATCCTTAGAATCCCAGGGCGGGTGATCCTCACGGCTCCACACAATAGGTTGCTCTGACCACCGTAAGTAACGTGGCACCGCCGGCTCAACAGCATTAACTGCCCTCTTATGAAGCTTCTGATCCCGCTTACACAGGCTGGTGGTGAAGACGTGGTACTGCCCACTGTTCAATTGCTTCGGGTTGCTCTGATAACCAGACTGCTGCTGCTGATTCCCCAGATTATTCTACTGGGTGTAACCGCCTTGATTGCCCTAGCCGTGAAACCCGGAATTTGAGCCGCCGTTTCCATGACCCAGACCATGAGAGCCGGATCCTGAACCGCCGTCGGGCCACGGTTGTGCTGGACAGACTCCCTAAAGTGTCTCATTATACTACAATCCTTCCACAAATGTGTAGCTGGCTTCTGATCCGTTCCGTGTTTTGGACGTGGCTGACTCAATGTTGCCTCAAGGTCAAACCTCGTCCCTTGAGTCGCCCCCCTTGCGACGCTGGTTGTAACTTCGTGCACCGGTGTTAGCCTCAAAATCATCAGCCTTGCACTTACCGTTGCCGCCCTGATTGGCTGGGTTGTACTGTTGTCCCTTCATGCCGCTACTCTTCTCACTACAAAAAAAGACACATCCGTGACATTTTGGGCCAAACGAATTTTTTCTGTCATACTTATGACACTTCTATGACGATAATTGTGACAAAACCCGGTATCATCATAGATGTGGTGGGTTCCTACTTCTATGACAAAAAATCATGACAGAAAATGGGCTTTTCGTCCTGGGCGGGCTGGAGACGCAGCTACATGACATTCTTTGGGCCGTCCATGACGGAAAAAACCGTGGTAGAAGCGAGGGCGAGGAAAATATCGGGGTGTTCCTGGTTACGGTGGGAAGTCGGGGCCGAGCGATGCGCGTTTCTCTCGTACACACACGGGCGTGGGTGCGAGGCGTTGGGCTCTAACTGAACCTGAGTGAGGCGTTGGGCTCTAACTGAACCCGAGCGATTGCATTGTAGGCTACGCGTTACTGAACCCGAGCGATCGATCGATGGCTGTTAACTGAACCCGATCGAGCCATTCCTTCGCTACTGCTGCTAACTGAAGCCGACCGATGCTGCCTCTGGATGAACAGTGAGCATTGCTGGGGATTTGGATGAACAGTTCCCGGTGGGGGTGTATGAGTAGAACCCCGTGGCGTTGCCTCTTGATGAATAGGACCCCGATCGATCGAGCCGGTTGGGGCTGGATGAACAGGACCCCGTGGAGGGCTGGATGAACAGGACCACCCCGTGGAGGGCTGGATGAATAGTAGACGGTGGAGGGCTGGATGAACAGTAGCCCGTGGAGGGGTGGTTGAACAGGAGCCCGTGGAGAGGGCTGGCTGAACAGTAGCCGGTGGAGTAGCGCGCGGTGTAGGCTGGATGAACAGGAGCTCGTGGATGAACAGTCGCAGATGGAGGCTGGAGGAGGTCGACGGTGGATGAACAGTAGCCCGTGGAGGCTGGAGGGGGTCGACGGTGGAGTATCCCGTGGAGTCCCGTTTTGCGGTACGCCACACCCCTCCCGATGAACAGGACCCCGTTTCGACCGTAGCGCTCCAACACAAGTCCGTTTCCTCCGTTTTGCGGTACGCCACACCCCTCCCGATCAACAGGACCCCCGTTTCGACCGTAGGAGGTCCGTTTCCTCCGTTTTGCGGTACGCCAGACCCCTCCCGATGAACAGGATCCCGTTTCGAACGTGGCCGGTCGAACACAAGGCCGTTTCCTCCGTTCTGCGGTACGCCAGGCCTCGTTTCCATCGGTTGTTCCGTCCAAGCCCTCCCGATGAACACGACGACGCATTCCGTTCCGACCCAGCCGGTTGGCTCCCCATGAACACGACGACGACGCTGTTTCTCCGTTCCGACCCAGCCATGTACACGAGCCCTGGCCGTACGTATGCGCGAGTAGGCGTTCGAGACCCTGCCCGTATGTACGTACGTGGCCGTATTTTCTTTCTTGCACACTGGCCGCTGTACGTACGTGTACATGCTACGTGCGCGCCTCTACTACGACACGTGCGCGCCTCTACATCGACCAGTATGTACGTACACGTTCGCGACCAGAATGACAACGCTACGTACGCTTCGACCAGGTGGGTCCCGACTGTCAGGCACTTCCTTGCGTGCGAAGATGTAGCTGGTGGGTCCCAGCAGTCAGGGGGCCGAATCATTTTTTTTGCCCGGACGCACTTCCTTGCGTGCGAAGATGTAGCTGGTGGGTCCCAGCAGTCAGGGGGAAACATTTTTTTCGCGAAATACGGTGGCCCGTCCGGTGGGTCCCCGCTGTCAGGTGGAGGAATAATTATTTTGCGCGTAATAAGGAGGCACTTCCTTGCTGCGGCCGTGGACCCAGCTGTCAGCCTCTCCACGTACAGTCCACGTCCGATGGAAGCCGTTCCTTGACCACGTTGACCACGCCGCGCCGAGAGCACCAGGGCGGTGGACGACGGCGAGGCCTAGGAAGGGGACGACGCGGAGCCGGGGAAGACGCGGCAGTGGAAGCCCGCGCGGAGAGGAGTACGAGGGTTCACTGGTTCGGCTGCGGTGTGAGGCTGCCGTCGCCGCAGAATAACAGGGGGTGTGGGTGAGTAGAGGGATGGCATGGCCAGCGGTGGGAGTAGTAGGGGGCGGTGAGGCCTCCGCGGCATCACAGCCGGCCACGGGAGGCAGGAGCACGCGGCACGACCGGCGCTGCTTTGGGCGGCTGGAGCAAGAAGACCAGAGGTTGAAGAAGCACTACGGCCGTTGGATGGACATCGTACGGTCACTGCAGCTAGAATCGTTTATATTGACTAAGTTGACAAAGCCCTTGGTACGCGTCAACTTAGTAGGCCCACAGGTCAGCCTCCGAAACGGTGCGCCCCAGATGTCAGGGGGAGGAATCATTTTTTGGGCGGCTGAAGCAAGAATATCCGAGATTGAAGAAGAAGCACGACATCCGTTGGATGGACATCCAACGGCCACAGCTGCCAGAACCGTGTGTTGTTGACAAAGCCTTGCATACGCGTCAACTTAGTTTTTTTAGGGGACGCGTCAACTTAGAAGGCCCACAAGTGTGTGGCAGAGAACATATAGCCCATTTGCGATTTGTAAGAATGTACAACCCATTTTTTTAATTCTAATGGAATTTACTACAGCCCATTTACAGTTTGTTAAAAGTACAACCCATTTTCTAGCTAGGACAACGATTAATAATTTCAACCAACCGCTCAAAACAGAATTCAAAAAAAATTCCCACATTTTTATGGGATCCGAAATATTTTTATCCGAAATTTCTAGTCAGATTAAATATAATTTGAAAATAAAGTTGTATTACGTTAAAATCCAACAAAATATTGCGCGCGCAACAAGTAATGAAATTAAAATTTTCAAATTCCAAAAATAATATATTTTTTAAACTAATTACGCGTTTGGTGCATTTTTTATAGTTACTGCCCAGTTATTATAATTACATCCCATTTATTATTTCTTAAAGTCCATTTTCTTGTTAATCCTAATGCATACCTCCTAGGAAAGTTTGCAGCCCAGCGGGGCGGAGAATAACAGTTGACCCGGATATTGTGTACAACTATCGGCCCAGATGCATTGCTGATGTTGAAAAAAAGGCCTGTGTAGTACAATACAACCTAACATGGCTACTCAGCCCACATTCAGCGACGCCGTAAAGGCCCAAACAAGGCTTCTGTACAACTTTTTGAAGTCACTGAGCTCAGTTAGTAACTTAAGAAAAAGTTAGATTACAGTGGAACCTAATTAAAAGTTGTCACGAGCAAAGAAATAATTCAACGGGTCCCACTTGTGCATATGTGCGTGTGTGCGTGTGGGCGTGTGCGTGTGTGTGTGTGTGTGTGAGAGAGAGAGACCCATCGGTTGATGCTCGTAAATACATCTTTCAGCCATATGCATTGCTGATGCTCAGTAAAAACTTATATAGTTGACACAATCATATAGAACATCATAGCACACTGAACTTGCATACACAAATTTCACGCAGGCGGCACAATGAGGATGGAAGCAGTGGATCGCTACGGGTAGGGCTATGTTGAAACCAACGAACTCGTACATAACGGTTCATCGTCTTTATCAATGATGGGGAAATATCTTGAATGATGTGCAAAGAAAACAGACAGACAACACAATAAGTTCTGCTAGCACATTAAGTTGACGTGCAGCCCTTTCTAAAAAAAGTTCAGATACAAAATTAGAACATGTCACAATCAAATGTACTGGCACATCAGTGCTTCAAACCCATAGCTCGGATTTAACTAGTATCTGACAAATTAGAGCACATCCAGGCAGCCAGCCCTGCCTCTTCTCCCAAAGAAGTAGTGGCCTCCGCGACGCGATGGAGTAGGCCCTGTGCCATCCATCGTTCTGAGCAACACGGAGAAAGTCTGACGTTGACTCCTATAATGGACGTCGTTGACAGACCCTGGCACCAGCGGCGGCAGCAGGACTTCGATTGATGGATTGACCACTTCTTCGACATGCACGAATACTCGATACAGGTACATCCCTAACGTGGTCCGCGGCGGCCTTGGTGGCGACGAATAGTACAACCCCGATTCCTGCACCGGTATCTCAACACCAATCACCTTCGGTATGGTGGACGGCTTCTTCATCCATGCCATAACCGTCAGAGCCCGGCTGTCTGGAGGAACAAACATACTTACGAGCTCACCTCCAAGGTCGTTGATAAGCTCATTCATGGACTCGCTGTTCCAAGCACATCGAGGCATGCCGTGGAAGGTAAGCTTTGTTAAAAACTCAAGCTCAGAGGGCACCGAGCCCCATCCTGGGTGCGACCGATCAAAGCTCACCAGCGCGCCATCGCAGAACAAATGCCGGGAAGATTCTAACACACGACTGTAGTCGAAAGTTGTCCGGAACCTGACGAAGAAATCAGCCGGTGGCGGACAGACTTCGACGAGCAAGTCACTTATTTGGATGCCATCCGCAATGCCAAGAGCTTTGACAAGGTCGTCTGGCGAGACGGGAGGCCGGTCGCCGTTGATGGTTACCATCAGCACTTTGCCGGCAAACTGGTCATCAAGCGCCGACATGCCACTGTTGAGCGACAACACGCAGCGACCGAAGGCAGGACAGACCTCAGGATCTTCGGCTCGGAGATCCGCGTTGACCGGCAACATGATAGTGAGCTTGAGTACAGGGAGTACAGGAGGGGGATTTGGGGGACTGGAGTAGGAATCGAGATTCCAGAGGTGGGGGAGGGGCGGGAGAATGGGGATGAAAAGGTAGCTTGAATTTCGAACACGCGCCAATATGCTCTCGGCACGCAAGCGCACGAAAACACCGGTGGCGCCCACATGTCGGCCTAAGAGTCCTTATTCTTTCTTTTTTGGAGAGCCCGACCTTTTTTTTGAGGATCTTTTGAGAGCCCGGCCTGAGAGTCATAATTGACCTGCTTGGCGTTGCGTTACTACTCGGCCCATATTGAATGACACCTCACTGGCCCAAACAAGTGTACATCATCGAAAAGACACTGAGCTCAAATTATATAACTTGAAAAAAAAAGATACACTCTGAACACTGGAGAATGGTGATGCCCTCATTTAGCCCACCAGTAGTTCGAGACAATAAACAGTTCGAAACAACGATATATACAACATTCAAACACTGACTAGTGACTACTACTGACATAAACAGCAAGACATGATAGTTCATAAGAAGTCTTGCTACACCACCAAAACTCACCCATCTGCAGCGCTCAGACTCTCGTGGTCCAGACGAGAATGACACTCTAAACAAAGGCAACTATTACATAGTAAGAGTGACATAGACGAGGATGACCGAATGACAAGGAATATGCATAACAAAAGAAAGAACTACCCATCCAGAACAGGCAGCAGAGACAACAAAGTCATTCGAAGAGATGATCCAACACCATCATAATCTGCAGCCCCGCTTCAGCGACCAATGATCTGGAGACACCAGTACTCCACCCTTTCGATGCAACAGCCCAATTACCTATCAACCTGAAGGCTTGAACCACATCACTGCCTATCGTAATTGAGACATCCAAGGATCAAAGTTAATCCGGATGCCTTTGTCATTCTCACCTTCTTTTGGCTGCAGGCTGTATCGTTGACAATCAGGGGAGTTTGCTCCTGAACTCCTAGGGCTCGCCGTGTAGACACAGTTTTCCATAGCAAACAGAGCCTCTCTGCCATCAAGGTCCTTGCCAACGGTGATCTCCTGGTTAATCGGATAATTGAGTCCGAGAAACTGAGAGTGTGAACCAAGGCTGTTTACCCGCCTCCAACTAAAAAATCCTGAAGGCCCCAACAAGCTGGTATCCTGCTCATAGACGTAACAGCCACTGTCTGGATACTCACATATTTCACGGTGCTTGTATACAGTGGGTTTTTTGCAATATAACTTTTCTGGCTCATGCGTCCGAATGATCATCAGTCTTTTGCCGTCGTCTGATCGAGCGAGGAATCAGTTGTGCTTCCATGTTTTTGGCAAAGGTGGTGTGATTACAAAGGGCAGTAACTATAGGGACACTGCATCATATAAAAAAGGACAGGCATTGTTAATGTAAGATCAACATTGTTCAGAGTATGAGTAGGATAATGCAAGAAACAACATTGATATGTCCCTTTTGGAACTGGGAGGAAAATACAGGGAAATGTATACTGGGTTCGAAAATATAGAAGTGCCATGCATGGTTATACTCATGTTATCTCGCAATCGATTCTTCACAGGAAACTACCATGTCATGCATGTTATGTAATCATGTTCTGTCCTCACAAACAAATTCTTCAAGGTAACTAACAGACCATGCATTGTTATATACTTGTATTCTATGGGCAAATTTTTTGTGAGGATATTATTCTAGGCATTTATTGCTGAAGGGCGAATATAGGTATGTACACATGGTAAGCATTATAGGATTTCACTACTTCCAAATATAGAGTTCTCCATATGCACATTTACTTCCCTAATGTATGGTTAGATGAAACCAACAGTGTGGTGCATGTTTCTACATCATGAAAATGAGGAAACTAACATGGCCGTTGATATACACTCATATTTAGTAGTAGTATATAGATTACTGTAAAATAAGGAGAATATCCATATATTCCTAACCGTTTGATTATTCAGGGGTACAAATTGGCTGTAATGACATGGTCACAATCGCATGAATTAACTCATTCCAAATATAGCTGATTTACGGCGTCTCTAATACATTGCCATAGTTCTACTCAAATTCTGCTCAAACAGGGATATGCCAATCATCACAAAAAGTTCAAACAGTGTCATGGCGTCATCATTAACACAAGACGGAAAGAACTTACACGCGCCGCCCCAGCAATACATGGTGCCATCTGCTTTGTCGATTGCGTAGATGATGCCATTGTGTTCAATAGCATCACAGAAGTGTGTATCAACTTTGACGATGATCCACTGCGAGCTGAGTTGTCTCCAGCTAAAGAAGGCATCGGCGTAAAGATAGGCGAGTCCGCGGTCCAACAAGGCAATTAGCTTGAAGTCTGCGTAATTCGCATGTCGTGTGGGCACTTGGCAGATTACAATCTTCTGCAAAACAAGGTCCGTCCAACTGACATGGTAATCTAGAAGACTTGGACCGCGATGGTAAAACTCTATATAATCCAACAGAGGAAGGATAATCTCATGGGATGTCTGGAAGTTCATGAGCACCAACTTTTTACCGTCTTCTCTGAAGGCAGCCATCCAGTGGGAGTTCATGCCGACCCAGTACATACCTGCCAAGGAGTTTCGGGTGATGGTGATCGCATTGAAGTCGAGGGAAATGATGTAAGGCGACCCACTACATACCCGCAAAGAAGTTTCGGCTAATGGAGATCGGATTGAAGTCGAGGGGAATCATGTACGCCTCCATATCATGGTTAGCCAATCTCGCAAGACCAGATAGCAGCAAGCAGGGTGTCTTGAAAAGCTTAGGCCTCGCTTCGATGATGGCCGTGTGCATGCCCCTCGAGCATGCAGCCAGCCGCAGGGCGCTCAACATATCCATACACGAACAACAGAGGTCGAGGACGTCACTGGGGAGATTGGTCCAATCTCGGCTCATATGGATGCTGCGTGGTTCGCGTTCGGCCATGGTGGAGTTTGGAAGGTGGGGTTTTGGGGGGCTTGATTTACGGGGGAGAAGGCTGTCGGTGCTGGAGCGGCTAGCAAGGGAATAGTGGTACTAGGGGAGGATAGCGAGGCGAGGGTACGCGGGGGCACAGTGAGATGATGAAGAGTGACCTCAGGATCTTCGGAGAGACGGAGATGGAGATGGAGTGGTGCTAGGGGAGAGGAAGATGAGGCGAGGCATGCTATACAGCGGCGGTGACAGTGACTGCACAGTGCACAAGGTGAGGTGGACTTTGGTAACCCGGACACGCCGCCTAGAGTGGTGTCACCTCGGGCGCAGGGTCTTGTCACTTCACTGTGAGGACCAGATGAATAATAGTATTTTAACCATCAAGTGTACCACAGTTGTACTACTACTAGTAGTAGGAGTAGTAGGAACATGAGTAGTACTTCCGTGCTAGCATGCCTCTGGGTTCACTTCATCCTCCAGCTATCATCCATATTGCGAGTAGAACCAAATTCTCGTGCACGCGGAAGCGCGAAAAAGGACTTTTCTTGTTTGAGGATAACCGCATATTCCTTAACCGTAGTAGGAACATGAGTAGTACTCCCTCCGGTCCTCTTTTGTCTGCGCATAACTTTTTCAGTATTTCTCTAATTAGTCCGCGTATATACGCTTTTGCATGCGCCCATTTCCCTCCATGCCCCGCATTCACAGCATTAATTAGCGTACGCATGAGCAGCTGCAGCCAGATTCCAGCCAATAAACTGCAGCATGCAAGTGGGCCATTTTGTGCGCGTGGGATGAGAAAAGGCAACCAAATAGCCCGTCCAATCCATTGCATCCAGCAGTCAAACCACCGCAGCTCTCCTCATGCATGCGCATAACTTCTCCCAGTTACTCCTCCATCGGGAACCGATTTTCCTCGGCTTTTTCACTACTCCTTGATCTTCATTTGCATCCAAACCACACTGCATTCACATTGTTTTAACCTCTTCACATCCTCCTGGAGTAATTCCGAAGCCCCTATAAATAATCATCTTCTTCAGTTAGACTAGCCATCTAATCCTAATTCTCCAAACCATAGCCCTCCGGTCCAGCGGTTCCAAATGGCGAAAGAGATCGAGATGCAGGTTTTTAGCATCCAACATGTCCTCGTCGAAGGCTCGTTGAGCATAGTTGCCACAGTCACCGACCACCCAAGGGTTGTTCGAAAGTGGATCAACAATGTATCCAACTCCCTCCAAAAGGTGGAGATGAATGTCATCGGTCTCGACACAGAGTACACGGAGCATGCCACTGGGAAGATCCAACGCGCCGCTGTCCTTCAGCTGTGCCTCGAAGATGATGTTTTGGTGTACCACATCATACACGCGCCCTCCATACCAGGTGAGCTTCACGATATCTTGTCTCGGGAGGACATATACTTCTGTGGGGCAGCCATCGTAGGGGACAAACAGAAGTTGGAGCCGTACAACCTTGATTTGAAAAGCATCGCTCACCTACAAACCAAAATAAAAATTCCTGTAGAAGATTGTGATAAACCGACACCATCCCTATTCGACGTAGCAAATTTTGTGCTAGGAACAAATCTTCAGAAGGGTGACGAGACGCTGGCATTAAGGTCGTCTAGATGGGAGAATTATCCCTTGACGTACGAGCGGATAAAATATGTTGCCCTCGATGCCCGTGTGAGTTTCGAGATAGCTGCAAGGTCCAGAGAGCTTGTTGCGAAGCCGTCTCCCACAGAAAATGAGAACAAGAAGAAGAAGAAGAAGAAGAAGAAGAAGAAGAAGAAGATGCTGCACCAGCATCATGGCCTTATGGATGGATGAACTATTTCCTCTCTTGTAAAAAAATTCCCTCTCTATGTATATTGATATAGATGGACTATTTCGATGGTGTGCATGTCTTTGGAACAAGTAGTAGCGTGGGTCCGCTTGACTATAAGGAACTATTTATCCGCCTAGCTTTCTCTACTACTCCTTCTAGTGATCCGTATGCAATGCATGTGTCCGTAGACATGACACCTTGTCCATGGAAGTTCGACTATGGCGACCATCACGTTTCATCCATTGCCACTCGCGATTCCCACGACGCCGCTCCAACCCACGGCACCACGTCCCCCGACGTGCGCCTCACCCCTCTCGGCCGCACCGCCCCTCTGCCTTTGTGTGCATGACATGTGGGCCACCTTAAATGCGGCGAGCATCAAGTTTCTACCACAGCCACACGTGATTCCCACGACGCCGCACGAACCCATGACACCACACGTCCCCTGACCCACGGCTCACCCCTCTCGGCCCCACTGCCCCTCTTCCTTTGGGAGCATTACATGTGGACCAGCCACCTATCAGGTCCACATGTTATTGACTCAAAGGCAGGTGTAGTAAGGCATTGAAGCTCAGTCCCGAGGGCCCTGAGAGGGAAATATAACTCCTGCGCCAGGCTGGTGCTACCGCTGCACGAACTCGTGCCAAACTCGAGATTTGTTTCTTTACTATACATGCACACAACGATTTAATGGACATTGTAATCTCAACATGTGATGGGGAGCTCTAAATTTGAATTTGAAACTTATAAAACGAAAAGATTCAAAACAAATAAACTAGGAGAGAGGGAGTATATCGTAGGATTTGTCCCATATGAAACAAGTCCCCTGGTTTGTCACCGCGAAGATGCAGTTAGAAAGGAGCACAGCGTCTTCGTACTCGTACGGCAACAAATCGGCCGCAGACAACATTATCCACCTTTGACCGCCATGTGCAAGGTTCGTGCTATCTTATTCAATCTCACCGTGGTTCCATCGTACCAATTTATGCGGTGGCCCATTGCATGGCTGATCCCAATGTTGGACAAAGGTTCTACGGGAATGGTGTCACCGTTGTAAATGTTGTGCAAATTGATGTTGGTCCGTACATATGCCAGCCAATCTCCACTCGTACCGAGCCTAACCTGTGAAACAGTGGGCAGGGAGAGAATTAGGAAATGGACACGGAAGTAGTCTTTAGAATGCATTTACTACGTGATCAAACTCATCTTACCTGCTCATCAAAGGAAATCCGAGTGCCCCTCAACGTCGGCATCTCAAGGGGCGTCAACTTGCAACTACGGCCACGCCGCGCTGGAGAGACCCCCAAGGAAACATCCTCGTGCATTTGTATGAGTAGTTTATCTTGTGAGAGAAAAGGATGAACGAAGGAAGGCCTCTAGAGATAGAGATAGACACTACTACTACCAATGTGCTGGCCCGTGCGTTGCAATGGATCCAAAGTAGTAGAATAATACTTGTTCACGTGCTTGAAATATAAACACTCTAGTTTTGATATACATGTGTCAGCAGACATGGCAGCTTGTCCATGGAAGTTGAACCACGACGACCATCACGTTTCTTGTTTCTACCACCGCCACACCTACACGTGATTCACACGATGCCGCTCCAACCCTACATGTAAGCACGACGTCCCCCGACGTGGACATGGATCCTCTGACATGGCTATCACTGCCTTACCCTGCCTTTCCTTCGCTGACTGGTGGGACCCACATGTCAGTGATAGAATGGTAGTATTGTTCACGGTAGGGGATCCTCATCCCCCCGACGTGCGCCTCATCCCTCTCGGCCCCACCGCTCCTCAGCCTTTGTGTGCATGACATGGGGCCAGCTGTACTGCGGCGACCATCAACTTTCTACCACGGCCACACCCGATTGGACGCGGTTTGCCTGCTCCGCTGTTGTGCTCCGATCCGTACTCCCGCACCATCGAATTTTCATCCAGCGGCTGTGACACATTTCGTCCCGGGCATCAATCCTCAGCTGGAGTACTTCTGTACTATAGGTAGTACCCGCCGGTGTGGCCATTTACGCCTCGTAACGCCCCGACGCCCGGTTGTGGCACCCTCGCTACGGCCACGCCACCACCGGCTGGTTCATCTCGAACGAGTGAGTCGCGAACCACACCACCACCATGAGAATGACATGTGGGCCAACCGCATTTAAGGTCCATGTGTCATTGACTCATAGGTCGGGCACTAAGCCACTGAAGTTCGGTCCCGTGGGCCCCGATAGGGAAATGTAACTCCTACGACAGGCCTTGTGGTGCTCCCGCAGTACGAGCTCGTGCCAAACCCATAATTGGTTTCTTACTACTACCAACTACTAGTAAGGTACACGTGCATTGCACGCATGAGATTCTGGTGGTTTGTGCATTATGCTTCTACATGTGGAGTCTTCTAGATTCTACATGTGGAAAAATCTGGTGGAATGTAGATGATATCCAACGGCCAGTAGTGCTCGGATTTGCCATCTTTGTACCATCGAATCGGCTTCATCCAACGACCAACTTTCAAAGTTATCCACACACTATATAGGGGGTATAGATATAGATATGCCGGCCCATTGCAATGGATCCAAAGTATATCTGTTTAGTGGAGTGCACTCTAAACACATTATCTATTTATTTTTCTCTAACCTTCCATAGCCATGCAACCAAGCCACATAAGCTTCATGGGTGCCCCCACATCATATTATTCATACTACGTTGACTGAAAAAAGATAAATCACCCAAAATAAGATCTTCCCGTTTTTTGTTCCTACGATGCTGTGTCGTGCATGTACCTACTAGTTGTATAGTGGTAGTACTAGTTGTATAGTACAAACTTGGTACTAGTAGGAGTAGAGTAGTACGGAATGCTCCTACTCTATCAACGAGCCCCATCTGACACCGAATTTCTTGGCTTCCGTGCTACAGCTAGATCTTCCCCTCGTTTCTGTTTTCCAACCCGGCGGCGGGCGGGGTGCGGTTTGCCAATAGTCGGTTTGCTCAACAGCGGTCCCACATGAAAGTGAAAATGCTAGGCAACACGCCTTCCCTAAGCTATGTGTCATGCCGGACGGGCCGTGGAGTACTCCCGATTCCCGGGCTTGTGGGGGGGGGGGAGTGTGACGCGAACGCGGCAGGCCTTTTCCTTTTACTAGCAATGTGCCCGTGCATTGCGACGGATCCAAATTAGTAGAATAGTAGTACTTGTTCACAAACTTGAAAGACATCAGTCTTGTTTTGATATACTCCTAATATATTACTCCCTTCGTTCCTAAATATTTGTCTTTTTAGAGATTTCAAATGGACTATCACATACGGATTATATAGATATATTTTGAAGTGTAGATTCACTCATTTTGCTCCGTATGTAGTCACTTATTGAAATCTCTAGAAAGACCATTTTTTTGGAACGGAGGGAGTACTTTTCACTCAAAATATATTTCTCAGGATGTTTTGATGAGGTGAGGGAGGGATGTGGTTGCTTTCAAGATAATAAGGGTTTTTTTTGCAAATTGGAGCAGAGAAGTGGGCTGTTGTTGCAAAAATGCCACAACTTACCTCACAGCCGTTAGATGCAGATCTAATGGTCAGAAACGATGGATGGCAGACACACCACCATCACCAACTGAGTCTTTTATAGGAGTAGGAGTAGAGAAACATGTATAAATTGTAACATTTTGGTTCTGCACCTTGGCACGATCGATAGATAGAAATAACGATTGGAAACGCTAGGGCGGGGCTATTTCCGCTAGATAAGCAGGGTACGTAGTAGCTAGGTTGGCGCATCGTCGGTTTGGTCACACGCGGTCCGACATGTTCTATTGTTTCTAGCATGATTCCCGTGCGTTGCACGAAGTTGATGGAAAAGGTAAGCACAACTTATAAATTGACGGATGGTGTACTAGTTACAGTGATGCATATAATTAAGCAAAGGGATCGCACATGTCGGTATTGATTTGAATGAGAATGCAACAGCACAATAAGAATTAAGGTCGCGATGATGATGCAATCGCAGTGGTGGTTACAGAAGGCAAGAAGAAAGATGCATCCATCAACGTACGACCTCCTCCTCCTCAACTTAGTGCGCCGGGCCACCGACCGGTGGCTAAGGAGCGGCGGCTTTTGTGGCGAGGTCGAGGTGCTTCTCAGCAAAGGCATCCATGGCTTCCAGCCGGTTGAGGAAGGCCAACGTCGTAGCATCCTCACTGGCCTTGTAGATACCTATGTACACGATTTTCTCGTACACGTGGATGTGTAGGTCGACGAATTCTTGCAGGGCGAGGTGCCTCATGGCGAGCGCGACCTCCAGGTGGACATTGTTCATGGCGTCGGCGGGCAGTCGCAGGGCCACCAGTGCTTGAAAGAGGTTCCGGCCATGGAGGCGATTAGGGTGGCAGGCAATGAGGAGCCCGGGCGCGCGGGCTGGGGGAGTACGGCGATGTCGTCCGCGAGCTTCTTGAGGACGGTGAACTTGTTGGTGGTGGCAATGATCATCTGGTCCAACTGAGAGCCGTAGTTAGCGTCGAAGGCGACCATCCACTAGCCGGTCTCCAACACCGTCTGGAGACGATCCTCGGCGCCATGCCGCAGGCCGACGTCGTGGACCATCTGGCATAGCCGCTGGCCGCTCGCGCGCATCGCCGCCATGGGTCTGGAGTGAGCTCTTTTGCGCTTAGTGTAGGTGCTTAGGCAAATGCTTAGGTGCGTACAATGTGGTAGATGCATTGGAATGGAGGGGTGCCTTTATATGAGGGCAAGCTGCGTTGCATTCACATCATGCATCCTCTTTTCCCGGTCCTCCTCCCATTACTTCCATCATCCATTAATTGAAGGAGGATGCATTGGCCGTTCAACATTTCGGGAACCGCTACTCCCTCCCTCGTCTGCATTAAAGCCGTATCGGGAACTGCGCCGCTCACTGTCAAATCGAATAGTACTGCGCTGCCCGCTACACGCACGGCTGAACACGCCTCCTCGCCTCCATCAAACCCCTCCGTTAAACCCGCATGCAAACCGAGAAACCTACTCCGGCCACACGTCCGTTCATGAGCGGGCCGAAATTAAACGCAACATCGCCCGTCCACCCTCAGTTTAAACGAGGCCAGACGCCGGCCAAGCTCCTACCGTCCGCCCTCTATTTACACGAGGCCAGACAGACAGCGGGCAAGAATCGCACCCCTCCGCCGCTCCCCCATCTCCTCCTTCACCATTTTCTCCACTCTTCCGATGGCTTCCGAGGAGCCGTTCTCCGGCATATTACCCGGCTGGGTGGCCCGTCGAGCCCTCCGGATACGGGCGAGGCTGCTCGGTGCTTCACGAACCTCGCTTGGCCCAACCAAGCTAGTTGCCACCCCAAGGGCGCGTGGTTCAGCAACTCGCCACTCCAGTTCAGCTCGATGAGGAGTGGCGAGTTTCTCCACGCCGGCACGGCGGCGAGCACACCGGTACAGGCGTCATCACTTCCGCGTCATACCGCGCCACCAGTGTCTGCGGTGCCGCGCCTCCCGTGTCTGAGGGCGCGCCTCCCGTGCTTGCGGCAACGCCATGCTGGCAGAGACAGAAGCCGGGTGCGTGGAGAGCGACAAGTCGGTGGCCAGCTTCTCCGTGTCCGCCGCCATCATCGAGGAGAAGTAGAACACGGGAGGCCGCTGCCACTTGGGTCCCATGAAGGCCACCGCCAAGGCGAGGACTGCGCATTCAGGTGGTTTCTTTGCTTCTTCGTCTTTCCGAGGACCTTCGTCGACCCCGCAAAGTGTCTGCCGGACATGAGGAAGACAAAGGGATCCGCGGGCAGCCATTTATATTATGTACTCCCTCTCCAGCCGGCGGGAAATATTTGTTCTAAGAATGGATAAATTCTATGTACCTATAACTAAAATAAGTCTAGATACATCCATTTCTAGGACAAGTATTTCCGGACGGAGGGAGTATTAATTATACCAAGAGAGCCGGATTGGCACCGCTTAGTTCATGTAAATGTAATGAAATACATCATGTTTATATGAAGATCCGGCTTTTTTATACGAAATCCTCCATGCTTATATGAAATCAGTCCGTGTTTGCAAGAATTTCATCTGGTTGGTTAGAGTTGTGAAAATGTATGCCGCTGGCATTTGATGTTGTCCTCCGCGGAAATAATAGAGTGACATCCAATCCATTTGAGTTAATTGCGTGTATGATTGTCCCTCTATAAAAAATTAATTGCATGTACAGTGTACACGTGACTTGCAGGGTGCCTACAGCTTCGTACAGAAAGTTAAAAAGAAACAAGTCCATCCTTAATCTTGTATTCTAAGTACTCTGTGGGTTCCACTGTTAGTACAGTAGCGAAATAAGTATATATTAAATAAGTAATATATAATATAAAAATCTAAAGTTAAAGACAGAATTCGAACTCATGTCAACGCGTTGTGAGCATCCGGCGCTAACCAGTCCAGCACATTTTTGTTATAGACCATGCTGGAGATATATCTCCATGTCTACTCTTATACTCCATCCGTTCCTAAATATTTGTCTTTTTCAGATTTCAAATGGACTACCACATACAGATGTGTATGTAGACATATTTTAGAGTGTAGATTCACTCATTTTGCTCCATATGTAGTCACTTGTTGAAATCTCTAAAAAGACAAATATTTAGGAACGGAGGGAGTAGAAAACAGAGTTGGTGATGATGGTGTGCGTGCCATCCTGCAATATAGGCCGTGGGATTTGTATCTAACGGATAGGAAGGAAACTATGGCTATTTTGCAAAAATATACCCACACCCCTCTCCACGTTCACAAATACGGACTTCCCTCGTTCATCCTTTTCTCTCACAAGATAAACTACTCATACAAATGCATCTTCATGTTCTGTGCAACGCACGAGCATCTAGCTAGTCTCTTCTAAAATAGTTACTGCGATAATTGGGTTGAAGTGATATATTTTATGTCTGCCCCGAATGATTTCAGATTCACTAGTAGTAACAAAGAAAAGGTTACCTTGTTAATTAATAGAAAACAGGGTGAAAACTATCACATGAGGCCGGTAAAAACGAGGCACACTGGGTTCAGCATCATCATCACTACAGCTGTGCGCGCGCGAGAAGTCTACATATCGAGGGCGCTACTGAGCGAGGCACAGAGACACAATGTTTGAGAGAGAAACCAATTGACAGATTACGATCAGGTCGAGTTGTCACCCTGCTGTTGTCATTGTTGGGGTGGGGGAGGGGGAGGGATAGGAAGACGTATCAAGAGTGTGCGCGGTAGGCACAGAGGCACAACTAGCGAGTGTGTGTGTATGTGCGTGTGTGTGTTTGAAAGAGGAGTAGATAGATTACTATCAAGATCGTGGTGCCGCCCTACTCCTTCGGTGTCGGGTAGTGTGTGTGTGCGTGTGTGTGTGTTTGAGAGAGAAGCCAGTCGATAGATTAGTATCAAGATCGAGGTGTCACCCTACTCCTTCGGTGTTGGGAAGTGTGTGTGTGTGTGTGGTTGTGTGGGTGTGGGTGTGTGTGTCGGGGGGGCAGTGACACTTACATATCCCTACTCTTATAAAAAACAGAGTTGGTGATGATGGTGTTCCTGCCATCCTGCAATATAGGCCATCCGATTTATATCCGACGGATAGGAAGGAAACTGTGGCAATTTTGCAAAAATATGCCCACACCCCTCTCCGCATTTGCAAATAAGGCATTCCCTCGTTCATCCTTTTCTCCCACAAGATTAACTACTCAGACAAATGCATCTTGATGTTCCGTGCAACTCATGGGCATCTTGCTAGTAGGGAGAAGGAGTTTGTGTGACACATATCTAGCTATATTAAGGGATAGGTAGATAGCATTTGTGTGAGGCATACTTCAAGCATCACTGTCGGTGTCAAAACCAGCGGATCTCGGGTAGGGGGTCCCGAACTGTGCGCCTAAGGTGGATGGTAACAGGAGGCGGGGGACACGATGTTTACCCAGGTTCGGGCCCTCTCGATGGAGGTAATACCCTACTTCCTGCTTGATTGATCTTGATGATATGAGTATTACAAGAGTTGATCTACCACGAGATCGTAGAGGCTAAACCCTAGAAGCTAGCCTATGGTATGATTGTTGTTGTCCTACGGACTAAACCCTCCGGTTTATATAGACACCGGAGGGGGCTAGGGTTACACAGAGTCGGTTAGAAGGGAGGAGATCTACATATCCGTTTTGCCAAGCTTGCCTTCCATGCCAAGGAGAGTCCCATCCAGAAACGGGTCGAAGTCTTCAATCTTGTATCTTCATAGTCCAACAGTGCGGCCTAAGGATATAGTCCGGCTGTCCGAGGACCCCCTAATCCAGGACTCCCTCAGTAGCCCCCGAACCAGGCTTCAATGGCGATGAGTCCAGCGCGCAGATTGTCTTCGGCATTGCAAGGCGGGTTCTTCTCCAAATTCTGAATACTTATTTGAGCAGTGTCCGGCTTCCCATAAATGTTGCACTACTTGGCTTCCGTGCCTAATAATGGATATTCTCCACGTGTCGAGCGAATGCGAGAAGTCGGGGCATTTTTCCAATTGCCACCCTAGCCATGTGGGTAAATCGTCTATTAAAGAGATGGGGATTCTCAGATCCAGATCACACCATCCTCCCACAGCGAGTATCCATTGGAGCGCGCCCGAAAAAATCCATTCCAACATGGCCGGTCGTCACAGCTCCTCCTCTCGCTCCCGTAGCCCTAAGCCCGGCAATTGGAAGATGTGTTCCGTCCCCCACAGCCAATTACCAGAGTTGTAGACCCAGGGATTTCTCCCTCCAGCGTATATGGTCCCCGTTCGAGCCGGGCTCGCCACCTATAACAGCGGGGAGCAAGCGGAGATCTTTCCCAGCCCATCCATGGGGGAGCGGGTATGCCTCGTCCCTTACTTATTAAGAGGGCTTGGATTTCCAATTCATCCGTTCCTCCGCGGGCTCCTGGAGTTCTATGGCCTCCAGCTGCATAATTTCACTCCCGCCTCCATATTACACATTGCTGGCTATGTCGCCCTCTGCGAGCTGTTTCTGGGCTGCGAAGCTTATTTCGAGCTATGGAAGAGGCTATTCTGCCTCGTACCCCGTACACAGGAGGGGTCACTGGACAAAGTAGGCGGAGCCGAAATATGGCGCATCGCCGGGACCGGATACCTGTCCGGTACTCCGAAGAAGACATCCGAGGACTGGCCTTCGGAGTGGTTTTATATGGAGGACGTCCCCCTTCCAGACCCTATTCGGATGGGCCTCCCTGAGTTCGACAACACTCCCGTGAAGAAACGCCGCAGCTGGCGCCCTCGGAGCCCTCAGGAGGAAGATAACGGGGAAGTCCTTTACCTGGTGGGACGGATAAAAATGCTGGCTCAATCAGGACTGACAGTAATCGAGGTTATGTCAATATGTATAATGCGGGGGGTACAGCCACTTCAATATCGAGGGCACCCCATGTGGCACTTTAACGGGGAAGATGATGCCACCCGCTGCGGGCGTCAGGGACCAGACTCAGTTGCTGCTCTAGCAAAAATTATGTCTGATTTGTACAAGGGAGAGGAAGAGGAGTTCATCCGCATTAAGCCACGGGATGGATTCTCCATGTACAACCCTCCAAGCTGGGGGAGCTGTCACTTTGTACTCCCAGCCTTCCCGCATTCTTCATCATAAGTACTTACCTTGCCGTTTCATGGCAGGAACTGCAAAAAGCTGTAAGGGAGGTCAACAGCCCGCCTCCACAACCGAAGGACCCTGACCGGACCCTCAATCCCGGACTCGAAGAGGATCCGGACATATTTGTGGAGCTGATCGACAGGACATTCTATCAATTGAGCTGCGATGATTCCATGGTGGCCATCGTAGCCGACTATCCTGGGCTACTCCCTGCATGGCATGTAAGTAAAACCAGAGTCCCAACTTCCGAGAAGGATCTCCTTTTTTGCACTTCACCTACCGTACACATATGGTGTCTTACAGGGAAGGCCCTCAGGACGCCATGCCAAACCCGCACTGACTCGCCAACAAGGGGCACCGAAGCTGGGTAGGCTAAAAAGGAAGGCGGTCAGGACTGAGACACCGTCGCAGAGGTATGATACAGAACCTCGCTCCGTGGTTGTCGTATTTTAAAATGTAATAACGTCCACGTTTCCTAGTAGGAAAAACGCTCGCCGGACTATGTCCGAAGAGGTTGCCGATCACGCCTCCACCAGTCGGGCTCCAGGGCCGGACATAGAGGCGGAAGCTAACACGGGGCGAACGCCGGATGCTCCTCCTACAGAGGATGCGGATAGATTATCCGCTACAAATTCTGAATTGGAGAGCGCCATGAATCACAGGCGCCGCCGGGCCGTACTCTGTGACGCTTGTTTCTCCCAAGAGGCGTTTGATGCCTTCAACTCAGGAGATGCGTACATCCGTGCCGCTCAAACTAGTCTTGCCAGAGCCACGGACCAGTATGTAAAGGATATACGGGTAAGAAAATCTGATGATTATATATATCAGTAGCCCCTGAGACTTGAAACAGTTGACACAACTGATTTAAGGATCATTATTTGTGCAGGTTCTTACATAGAAGAATACCCAATTGTCTCAAGAGCTGGAAGAGTGCAAATCCCAGCTACGGGCCGCAGTTGCCGCGTTGAAGGAGTCCGAGAAGGCCCCCTCTGGTAACACTTGTTTCCATTGCAAAGAATGACAGGTACCAGATAGTATGTGGCATGCATGCAAATCTAACAATAGATGTTGCAGATGACTCCGGAGTGAATCCGGAGGCCGTGCAGGGGGATACGCAACATGCTAATCGACAGCTAAATGCTGGCGAGCGCGTGCTTACGCGGGTTAGGCAGGAGAAAAATGATCTCCAAGACGCCAATATCCAGCTGGGCGTGGAACTGAAAGATGTTCGAGCCCAGCTTGCGGAGTCCGTGAAGGAGAATAAGCGGCTTCGACGCGGCATTTTCAGTAAGTGCTTGAACGAACTTTTGAAAGAGTTCGGCGAAGAAGCCGGCTAACAGAGTTATGTCTGCAGGTATGCTGACAGGTCGTCCCGCGGAGGAGATTCCCGGGTCTGCGGGTGATCTTCTACCAGAGCTCTCACAACTGCACGAACAAGTTTGGCAGGTGATGCAGGGTATTGCCCAAGCCTTGTGGCCATCCGCCTCCCCGCCAGGAGGCATGGGAGAGCTTATAGAGAAGCTCTAGGGAGCGCGGCGGCGGTTCCGATTATGGAAGATATCAGCCTGCCGACAAGGTGCAAGGGAAGCCTGGGCCATGGTGAAGACGCGATATACCAAAGCTGACCCAAACCCCATGGCCGAGGTCGGACCTATGGGGCCTGATGGGAAAGAGATCCCCGTCAGTTTGGTGTATGACCAAGTAGAATTAGCCGCAAAGTATTCCCAACAGGATTGTAGGCTAGACAGCCTGTTGGATGGTATAGAAGAAGAATTTAATTAGTCTAAGTGACTGTGTACTTCAAGTGACATATATTGTCCCTAGCCGGATTGTAAATCATTTTTCATGGCGGACCTTTTTGCTTCGACCTCTGGACCCGATAGTCCGGAGTGTATCCGAATACCCGCTCAGTTATGTAAAAACCGGGGTACGCGTGGAAACCAGGCGTAGGGGTCATAAGTGCTTGAATAGACAAGTACCCAACTAGCTATGTTATATTACATGGATAGTAAGAAACATCTTCCAGGGAGAATAGTTCCGTTAAGGGTTCCTTTCCCTGGGTACGCATGCCCTAATGTGCATCTCCGAACTGCGAAAAGACACACAGGCTATAAACATCTGGGGTCATGTATTAAAATAAATAAAAGTCATCTTTTGTTCACCGACCGAGTATTCCCTTAAGAACGCTAGCTTTCGGCTTCACCCAGTCTGAGGTACACATCCGGCTGACCCGGCAGTAACAATCGCAGAGTTGCTCCCCTTATGCCCTAGCCGAATTAACGGGAACGTAGGGCATAAACACAAGAGCCAGGCAACCCAGCTTGGCCAAAACTTAAGTCATATCGATGCATATAATGGCGAAAAAAGGTACATGTGGAAGAATAACACATGTGTGGGGCATAAAGCCCGGAAAATAGTTATATTAAGCTTCTGTATAAGAAGCCCCCAGGTATAATGAGCGCGGTTAGCGCGTCAAGATTGTGTAGTCAAGACACAATTTAGCCTTTTAAGGCCTTGAAGAAAAGGAAAAAAGAAGAGAGAAAGAGAGAAAAGACAGATAACGGATATGTAAAGAATTGACGGAGGTAAGGAGACGAACATAGAGTCCGGCACTAGGCGTAGAACCTTCGGAGTCTGGCTGCGTTCCATGGGTTTGGCTCGAGTCGATTATCCGATGCATCCCGCAGACGGTACGCTCCACCGGTCAGAACCTGGTCAATAATGAAGGGACCTTCCCATTTGGGCTTGAGCTTGTTCTTTTTCTTCTCTGTTAGGCATAGAAGGAGTTCGCCAACGTTATAAGCTTTGGCCCGTACTTCTCTGCTTTGATACCTTCGAGCCTGTTGCTGATAGAATGCGGAACGGGCTTTTGCCATGTCACGCTCCTCCTCCAAGGCGTCCAAACTGTCCTGCCGATCGAGCTCGGCCTTTTTTTCTTCATACATGCGCACTCGAGGTGAGTCATGAATTATGTCGCAGGGTAGTACCGCCTCTGCGCCGTACACCATAAAAACGGTGTGTATCCGGTAGTGCGATTTGGCGTAGTCCGCAGCCCCCATAGTACGGAGTGGAGCTCCTCTACCCAGTGCGTGTTTGATTCCTTTAAGGACCGCACTAATCTGGGTTTAATGCCGCTCATGATAAGACCATTTGCTCGCTCGACTTGACCGTTAGTTTGCGGGTGATAGACAGAAGCATAATCGAGCTTGATGCCCATGTTGCTGCACCAAAGTCTTACCTCGTCGGCTGTAAAGTTCGAGCCGTTGTCGGTGATGATGCTGTGGGGGATGCCATAACGGTCTACAACCCCAGATATGAAGTCTATCACTGGTCCGGATTCAGCCGTTTTGACTGGTTTGGCTTCTATCCATTTGGTGAATTTGTCCACCATGACCAATAGGTATTTTTTCTTATGGGTTCCCCCTTTGAGGGGTCCGACCATATCAAGCCCCCAGACCGCAAAGGGCCAAGTAATGGGGATTGTTTGGAGAGCGGTAGGCGGCATATGGCTTTGGTTTGCAAAAAGCTGGTAACCGACGCAACGTTGAACAAGGTCCTGTGCGTCTGCTCAGGCCGTCGGCCAATAGAAACTTGTACGGAAGGCCTTGCTTACAAGGGCCCGGGCTGCGGCGTGGTGGCCGCCGAGTCCAGCATGGATTTCTGCCAAAAGCTTCCGCCCTTCCTCTTCGGAGATGCACCTTTGAAGGACTCCGGTAGTGCTTTTCTTGTAAAGCTCTCCCTCGTGGACCTTATAGGCTTTAGACCGCCGCACTATGCAGCGTGCCTCATTTTGGTCCTCAGGTAGTTCCTGCCTGGTTAGGTACGCCAGGAATGGTTCTGTCCACGGGACGATGACGGCCATTATCACGTGGGCTGAAGGTGTTATTTTGGTGGCAGAGCCTCCGATGTGTCAGAGTGTTCGGTATCTGGTGTTGTGGCCGGGTCCGGACTATTGTTACCGGTGTCCCCTTCCCATACCATGGATGGCTTAAACAGCCTTTCCAAGAAGATGTTAGGTGGGACAGGGTCGCGCTTAGCGCCGATACGGGCGAGGATATCCGCCGCCTGATTATTTTCCCGAGCCACATGGTGGAATGCAAGCCCTTCGAACCGAGCTGACATTTTGAGGACGATGTTGCAATAAGCCGCCATTTTCGGATCCTTGGCATCGAAGTCTCCATTTATTTGAGATATTGCGAGGTTCGAGTCCCCACACACCTCCAGGAATTGAATGCCCATGGAAACTGCCATCCGGAGACCATGTAACAGGGCCTCGTATTCTGCTGCGTTGTTGGAGTCTATGTATAGTATTTGGAGTACATATTGGACTGTATCTCCGGTGGGGGACATCAGGACAACGCCAGCCCCCAGACCAGCCAGCATTTTAGAGCCGTCGAAGTGCATGATCCAATTGGAGTATGCGCCGTATTCTTTAGGGAGTTCGGCTTCTGTCCACTCGGCGACAAAATCGGCCAGTACTTGCGACTTAATGGCTCGCCATGGTCTATATGTTATGTCGAACGGGAGGAGCTCGATAACCCATTTGGCAATCCGGCCCGTGGCATCGCGGTTGTTTATTAAGTCGTTGAGTGGTACTTCCGAGGCCACCATAATTGAACACTCTTGAAAGTAGTGTCATAATTTCCGGGATGCCATAAATACCGCATCTGTGGGTACCATGATTTGCATGGAGTGAGGACAGTGGATACATAATATACCGTCTTTTGAAGTGGGAATTTATGTCCGTCTCTCGTTCGACGACGAGCACTGCGCTTACAACTTGGTGAGTTGCCGCTATATATAACAGCATTGGTTCGCCGACATTTGGCGCGGCCAAGATTGGGTTGGTGGCCAAGATGGCTTTTATTTCTTCCAATCCGGCCGTGGCCGCGTCCGTCCACTCGAAGTGTTCGGTGCGCCGAAGAAGGTGATAAAGGGGTAGTGCCTTTTCTCCTAATCGGGAGATAAAGCGGCTTAAGGCCGCCACGCATCCAGTTAACTTCTAGATTTGCTTGAGGTCACTTGGGATAGCCAACTATGACAGAGCTCGGATTTTAGCCTGATTTGCTTCAATTCCTCTATTGGAGACGGTGAAGCCCAGGAGCTTTCCGGCGGGCATGCCGAAAACGCATTTTTCCGGATTGAGCTTGATGTCGTATGTTCGGAGATTGTCGAACGTGAGCCTCAAGTTTTCTGTTAAGGATTCGACGTGTCTGGTGTTAACGACCACATCGTCTACGTATGCCTCCACTGTTTTGCCGATCTATTTTTCTAAACATGTCTGAATCATGCGTTGATATGTTGCACCGGCGTTTTTGAGCCCAAAGGGCATTGTGTTAAAACAGAGGGGGCCGTATGGAGTGATAAATGCCGTTGCGGCTTGATCAGACTCCGCCATCTTAATTTGGTGGTAACCGGAGTATGCGTCGAGGAAGCACAATGAGTCGTGTCCTGCAGTAGCGTCGATAATATGATCGATGCGGGGGAGGTGGAAGGGATCCTTGGGGCAAGCCTTGTTAAGGTCCTTGAAATTGACACATAGGCGCCAGGATTTATCCTTCTTTGGTACCATCACCAGGTTTGCTAGCCAGTCCGGATGTTTTATTTCTCTAATGAATCCGGCCTCCAGTAACTTGGCTAGCTCCTCTCCCGTAGCTTGTCGCTTAGGTTCAGAGAAACGCCGAAGAGTCTGCTTGACCGGCTTGAATCCCTTTAGAATGTTAAGGCTATGCTCGGCCAGCCTGCGTGGGATTCCTGGCATGTCTGAAGGATGCCAGGGGAATATGTCCCAATTCTCGCGCAGGAACTCCCATAGTGCGGCGTCTACAGTGGGGTTTAACTGTGCCCCGATGGATGCTATTTTTGTAGGGTCCGTTGGGTGGACTTGGAATTTGAATATTTCATCCGCTGGTTTAAAAGAGGTGGACTTGGATCTTTTGTCGAGTATCACGTCGTCCCTGTCCACTGTGGAGCGCAGTGCAGTTAATTCCTCGGCCGTGAGGGCTTCGGATAATGCCTCGAGGGCCAGTGCGGCTGTTTTGTTTTCGGCGCGGAGTGCTATGTCTGGATCACTAGCTAGTGTGATGATTCCATTGGGCCCGGGCATTTTGAGCTTCATGTACCCGTAATGGGGTATGGCTTGGAAGATCGTGAATGCCTCCCGCCCTAGAAGGGTCTGGTATCCGCTACTGAACGGGGCCACTTGGAATGTAATTTCTTCAGACCTATAATTCTCCGGCGTGCCGAATACCACATCTAGTGTGATTTTCCCAGCGCATCGTGCCTCCCGACTAGGGATGATTCCTCTGAAGGTCGTGCTGCTTTGCTCAATGCGGTTTTTGTCTATTTCCATTTTTTGAAGAGCCTCCTCATAAATGAGGTTTAATCCGCTGCCGTCGTCCATGAGCACTTTAGTAAGCCGAAAGCCGTCCACAATTCGACTAAGGACCAAGGCGGCTGGTGCTCGGGCTGTTCGGAATTTAGATTCGTCACTGGCATTGAAGGTGATAGCCGTGTCGCTCCATGGATTTATTGCTGCCACATGGCAGACTTCGGCAAGGCTGTGGAGTGCTCGCGTACGCCTATTATTTGAGGCGAAGGTCTCGAAGACTGTCAATATTGTATTGTTGTTATCAACGGGGTGGTGCTCTGAAGTATTTTTAATGAGGAGATCCTCGCCGCTCTTGGCCACTTGCCGGAGTACCCAACATGCTCTAAGGCTGTGTGTTGGTATGGTATCCGCTGTACTCTGAATTTTGCTTCTTTGTAATTGAGTCGGGCGACTTATGAGAGTGCACCCTTTTAGTTCGGACTGGGGGTTTTGTCAGAGCCGGATTATCCCAAAATTTTGTTTGGGTTTTCCAGGCGCTTTCCATCGCACAGTACTTCCGTACTATGGCCGCCAAGTCAGCGAAGTGTGCTATGTCACGGCGACTTATGGCAATGAGGATTCCCTTGTCCGTGCAATTATTGCAAAAGAATGAAATTGCGTCTTCCTCACGACAGTCCTTGACTTTGTTCATTACAAGGAGGAATCTGGCCCAATAGTGATGTACTATCTCCTGGGACTCTTGCCTAATGTGGGAAAGATCGTTTATATCTGGGTGGGTGGGTGGATTTAAGTCCGGACCTTGACCCGATCTGAGACCCAGGGGCGGAGGAGTTTCCGATCTTGGAAGTTCGGACTGCGGGATGTTGCCCAGTGGGTCTGGCCTGCTGCCTGATTCTAGGTTCAGGGTTTGGGCGATGTCCACCCGTAGACGGGTATCCGGCTCGGAGATCTCGGGAATCCGGACATAGTTTGTCCCCAAGATAGAGGAAGAATCGCCGCATTGCTCCTCCACCACCGCTATCTGATGGGTGACCGGCGGAGAGTTAATCTCCCTTTGGTCGGGTTTAAGCCCAATCCGATCATAGTCCGTAGCGACTCCCAAAGCGCTATGCGATCCAAGAGCTCATTCAAAGAGGAGAGCTCCATTTGATTCATCCGCTCGGTAAGTTCCGAGCCGATGTGGAGGCTGTTTTCGATGAACCGAGAAGTCATCGTCAACGCAGCAGCCGAACGGGCGGTCATGACGAAGCCGCCTAGTCGGAGAGTTTGGCCTACAGCCAGGGCTACCCCAGAGGTGATCTTCCCCCTGACAACGAGACGAGCCATCCTTCCTTATGATGACGGCACAATGGAACTCTCAATGAAAGCACCAATGTTGGTGTCAAAACCGGCGGATCTCGGGTAGGGGGTCCCGAACTATGCGCCTAAGGCGGATGGTAACAGGAGGCGGGGGACACGATGTTTACCCAGGTTCGGGCCCTCTCGATGGAGGTAATACCCTACTTCCTGCTTGATTGATCTTGATGATATGAGTATTACAAGAGTTGATCTACCACGAGATCGTAGAGGCTAAACCCTAGAAGCTAGCCTATGGTATGATCGTAGAGGCTAAACCCTAGAAGCTAGCCTATAGTTTATATAGACACCGGAGGGGGCTAGGGTTACACAGAGTCGGTTACAAGGGAGGAGATCTACATATCTGTTTTGCCAAGCTTGCCTTCCATGCCAAGGAGAGTCCCATCCGGACACGGGTCAAAGTCTTCAATCTTGTATCTTCATAGTCCAACAGTCCGGCCAAAGGATATAGTCCGGCTGTCTGAGGACCCCCTAATCCAGGGCTCCCTCAATCACGAAGATAAACAAAATTGTGTGCATGCAAGTGCCGGCAAAAATGAAGCGAGAAACAATGTGTGTGTGTGTGTGCACGTGCGCGCGCGCGTGTGTGTGAGAGAGAGAGAGAGGGAGGGAGGGAGAGAGAGAAATATCAAAACAAAAGGTGCTCTGCTACAATCCCATTGTATGTATTCATATGGTTCCGGAACTCGAGTTAACATTAGGCATATGTGTGAGAGACATTATTATACTTTGAGACATTAGTGGCTTTGGGTGTGCGGAATTAAAGGGGTGGGCGTGTTCGACAGAGAGAGCGTGTGTGTTTCTGTGTGAGAGACTTGTAGGACGGGGTAGAAAGACGAATTATAACCTTGACGGAGGGAGAGAAATACACGAAGTGCGCATGTGTGATTCCGATGCCCACAGGGAAATGAGATACGTATGCGTGTGAGAGAGATTGCACAATTCATTCACATATCACTATCTAGCGATCGTGGACGTGCATCGCTTGAACATAAATCAATATCTACTTTGTATCGTGGCCAAAGGTACGATTTCGATTCAACGCTATAAAGATTGAACACTCACATATCACATTTTTTTCTATTTAAATAAACCATTTCAGCTGTGCATGCCAAAGTTACAGTGATGCTTCTTCAAACAACCAATGTAGCTATCATGTACATGCACCATTATTACTCTTGTATTCAAAATCATTAGTCTTGGATGATTTAAGGTTCTATTATGAAGTAATATATGTAATATTCATATATGAATTCAACGGGTACGCAATTTATGAAATGGAGGCTATGTAATCATATGAGGTAACACTTTTAAGTAGCGGACTACAATATCCATTTCTTTTTGTGCGCCTCTACACTAACACGTCAATGCATTATGTTTAAAGTAAATAACCAATTGCACTAAATTATCTATTTACACGAGAAATACATAGGCTGAGCGTTTGATCCCTTTTTTTGTGAACGCGCCACTACACCCGTACGATTGGCCGCGCCCGTGTGAATGTCCAAGTTATCGGCGCATCATCCTGAGTTATTGTCTTTTTTTTCTGGGGTGGACTTCACACCAGTTATTAACTGCTGACGCATGCCCCGTGTACACAGTCTCGCATGACCTTCCCGCTAGCACGGTCCAAAAGTAGTTGAAACTGGATACGAACGATCCCGCGGGCGGCAAAATCTCCTGCCTCCTTATAAATTTCCGCCACCTTAGTCTTTAGCATGCAAAATTCCCCTTTTGTCCTTGGTGCACGGAGACCAACAGTTACAATACCGCCCTCATCTACATAATAGGTCGGGGCTGCTTTGGTAACTTCCGGTTCCCCCACTACATGGCACCCCCATTTCCTCTCCCCCTCCCGCAAAAACGACTAACTCCACAGCACCAGAGCATCTCTCATCACGCCGTCCGTACTTCATCGGCCTTTCTCCCCTCCCCTCTCGAAACCCTAGACTTCTCATCCACTGGCGTACCAAAGCCCATTCACTGCCAGCGGCGTCCACCTCGCCGGATCTGCTTCTGCGGCTGCATCTACCCCTCCCACCTCCCCTAAAAATAAGTAGACTGCTCATCCACCACTGTACCATAGCCCATTCAGTGTCGGCCTTGTCCATGGTGCCGGATCTGCTTCGCCAGTACTCTCGTCAACCGCAGCGCATTTGCAGCGGCTCATTCGTACTCCCCACCGGAGATGCTTTGTCCACACCCCCCCGGAGCCGCCCCACCGACGACCCCGTCGACGGCCTCTGATCCTCTTTGCCGACACCTTCCTCAACCCTACTGGAGCCGCTTCGCCGACACCATCATCAACCCCACCGGAGTAGCTTCACCTATACAATTTTCAACCCCACCGGGGCCGCTTTGCTAACTCACAAGTCCACGGCCTCAGATTCGCTTCCTCGCACCCTCATCCAACCTACCGGAGCAGCTTCTGACGCCCCGTCCACGGCCGCAGATCCGCATCGTCGACACCATCCTTAACCCAACCACCGGAGTAGCTTCACCTACGCCCTCGTCCACGGCAACAGATCCGCTTCGCCCACACCGTAGTCCCCCCTACCGGAGCCGCTCCACAAACACCCTACTCGACAGTTCTAGATCTCCTTATCGGACCCCGACAGCTAGCGCAGCGTCATCACCCTTGACATTTCTAACCTGATTCCCACCGTCTGGCAAGATGCCAAGCACCCGCCACGGCCTAGGTACTTGTCACCTTTAAACCTGTCCACCATCACCTGCCCGATGTACTTCAAATATACTAATTGGTCGTTGTTACCTATTATGCAGCTGGCAAAAACTACAAGGACGATTTTTCTTCTGGATCTAACAGCTTGGCCAACAAAGATCCTGGACCGAGGCATTGCTATGATCTTGTAAGCGCGTCTCTCTCTCTCTTGTATTGTTCTGTGCCTGCCAGCGTGCTTTGCTAGGATTTTCGACCAGTAATCCCTTTGTGCAGACAATGATTTCTCCTACTGGCTGCTAAATTAGATATGTAGATGTCATACATGATACTACCTCGTAGCTCCGTTCCTAAATATAAGTGTTTCTAGAGATTCCACTATAGGCTACATACGGAGCAAAATGAGTGAATCTACACTCGAAAATGCATCTATATACATCTGTATGTGGTCCATACCGGAATCTCTACATAGAAATATATTTAGGAATAGAGGCAGTACATTACACAAAATTGTAGGTGGCATGTAGGAATTCCAATGCACTACATTAGGCTCCCTTAGAGTGCCTGCTAGTCCAGCACACAGAGTCATGGCTAGTTTATGCTACGCACACAATCATTAATTGGTGGTTTAAATATGCGTAAGGGATATGCAATGTATTATCATGTAGAGATGTCTGAAATTAGCTGTGTCAACTTGCAGATAGGGTTACACAATGAAAAAGTACAAGATGTATGTGGCAATTTCATGGAACATCGCAAAAAAAAGGAGAGCCAGCGGTGAGCCTATACAGTGTGTTATGGTACGTCACTCCTCCATTGCAATCTGTAACATCCCAAATTTTCAATTTGGAATGTTATACATTAGATCATCATCGCATAGCATATTTTATTGCATTTTGGCAAAATCCTCGAAAATCCGAAGCAACTCAAGGACCCTCGGAGAGAGTTGGGGATATTTCGCGGTTTCATATTTGACTTTATCAAATAATGAAACGAGGATTTTTGGTTTTAATTATTTTTCTCTCCGAAAAATATTTCATATTAAAATGAATGAGAGGAGAAAATATGACTTCTCCAAAATAATTGAAATATTGGAGAAAAAATATTAAGATCAAATATTTGATTTTATTTGCAATTTTAATTGTATTAGAAAAATTGCACGTTTTCAAAACTGCATTTTTGGGCCAAGCAAATGTTCATCTCGTTCTAATTATTTTAATTAGACGGTGAAAATTTGTTTTAGCATTTTTGGATTTTTATTTATTTTTCTATGATTTTTTTAGGTTCGGCGAAATTATTTTAAAAAAAGTCACGAGCGCGCCGACTGGGCCGAAGCCCAGCCGACGGCCCAGCTCCCCGCGCGGCCAGCGCCCCGTCTCCCTCCTGAGCACGCCAGCCGCCGCCGCCCATGTCCTGGTCGGACACGACGCCGCCGCCGTCGCCCCCTCCCCAAGGCAGCACCCCCCTTCTATATATACCCCAGCCCCGCCGCCTCCCTCTCCTCACCCCACCCCCACAGCCGCCGCCAGGAGCCGCCTGAAGGAGCCGACCCCGCCACCGAAGGAGGAGCCGCCGGAGCTCCCGAATGCCGCCGCCCGCCGCCCCGTTCGTCGCCCCTCGCCGAAGCCG